>NC_056747.1:1303125093-1303205500 GCF_019279795.1 Protopterus annectens
ACTCCAAGGGTCAGCTGATGGTCCACCTTTGGGTGAAGGGATTGCTGTTGCTGTCCTCCAGTCTGCTGGAACATAGCCAGTCTGCAGGCTGTGGTTCTTCTAGGCCATGTTTATTGTCTAAAAAGCTGTGTTTTTGGTCTTGGAGAGAGCAGAGATGATCTGCTCTTTTGAGATAATAGGAATGGTGGCAGGTATACTTTGGGGGATGACCAGTGAGGGTAAGGGGCTGACATTTTCTCCAAATCTGTCAGCTAGCAGGTTGGCTATTACCTCCAGTTCAGTATGGGTGGTGCCATCCACAACCAGTTCAACACATAGCTGGCTATTCACTGTTAGATTTCTGATGTAGTTAAAGTGCACCTAGTGATTATCCTTAGCTAGTGGGGCTATTTTTGCTTTGTAATTAGCTTTTGAGGACTTGACAAGATCTCTAATGTGTTGGTTAAGGCTGGAGAGGGATTTCTTCGTCTACTGAGCCAGTGTCCTCTTGTTTTTGGACATTATTTTCTTTCTTTCTTATGTTGTATAGGTTGTTGACACTAGGGTGCACCCGCGGTGGCTTGTTTTTCCAGAAAGACCTGGTTTTAATCTGGTCAGGTGCAGCTGATTCTATATACCTGCTTAAGTGGTTATACAAGGTGCTGGTGTGCACCTCTTTATAGGAGTTCATAATATCTATATTCAAGGGGGCTTTGAAACTTCTTATACCATCACTTTGTAGGAGGTAAATTGTCTTTGAATAATTCTTAAGCATGTTTGCACTTGATGGGTTATCTGGCCTTATAATTACATCAAAAGAGACTGATTTATGGTTTGATCTTACCAGGGAGGGCATCACATGGGGGGGGGTGCAATATACTACCATGTTAGTGAGTACTATGTCCAGGACATTTGGGCCCCTCATATGTGTGTGCTGACTAGCTGTTCCAGAGAAATTGCACTGACAAAGACCAAGAACTAGCAGGTTTGTGGTCATGTATGCTTCCCAGTCAATGGTAGGATAATTAAAATCACCTACGACTAAGGTGTTGAGCTGTATGGTAAGCGAATCCAGTAAGTCCATGTATGCGGTATGCTTTTCCTGGTTCATGGTGGGGGACCTACAGCTAGCTATTATGTGGTAGGGGATTTTGCCTATGGTTAACTGGCCATGGAGTAGCTCAAGAGAGTCATACTGTTTGGCCAGTCTTGAGGTGTACTTATCCTTAGTGAAGATGGATACACCTCCTCCTTTAGTTCTTTCATGCTCAAATTGTGGAATGAACATATGAAAGCATTATAGCCCCACACAGCCAGGGTGCTTTTCATGCCTTTGAACCATGTTCCAGTGACTGCACAAACGTCAGCATCTTCCAAGGTGAGGAGTGTTTCCAGGGAGTGCCATTTCAATTGGTAGTTTGGTAGTTATTTAGGCAAATAAGAGATATATGTGCAGGGTTTGAGTCTCACAAGGGATAATATACAGGGTTGGGAGGGTGGCTTAATGGCTAAGGTGTTTGCCTTACAAACACAAGGTGCAGGGTTTGAGTCTCACAAGGGATAATTAGCTAGGCTTAAAATGGCTTGCAAGGGCAGTTAGCTTAGTGCTAAACTATGAACCTATAAACATGTACCCTTGTCTAGGCTGTTAGGGTTATAGCTTTAATCTTTTTTATTTCTTCTTCCTTTTTTTGTTTTAATAAAAACTAATCCACTTTACCGAGAAATACAACAATTAAAAAAATATATAGATGTGTGTGTGTGTGTGTGTGTGTGTGTGTGTGTGTGTGTGTGTGTGTGTGTGTGTGTGTGTGTGTGTGTGTGTATATATATATATATTTATATATAAGTCAATTTTGGAAGACCAAAATACCAGAAAGCTGACTTTTAAAATCCTGAAACGAGAATGCCGATAACCACAGAAAACCAATGTCTCAGAACACTGACTTCCAATACCAGGTTGTGATGCCCGTGCACTGGCCCAGCAATCAAGAAGCTTCAATCCTCACCACTAACACCAGTGAGGGGTGTCCACATTGGGAAGGATAACAAATACACACACAAGTACAATTTCCCTTAAGAGCACACAGAGATCACAGTCAGTCTGGGGCTAGTTTCTTCTTTTCTCTCCAGATCCCCAATAAGACTCCCCACTGGCACATCTATAGGGTCCAGATCTCAGCCTAGTAGGCAAGCTAAAACTCCAGCACCCTCTCTGTCCAACCAGTGCTTCGTGTCCTTGCCCAAGTAGCTGACACACACACTTTGAGATGAATTATATACAACCACACAGACACTTCTGGGAAGGCGGACACAGAGTCTCCAGCTGTGCCCCCTTTCTGCCCAGTCTAAAAAGTAGTACCAGCTGCCACCACCCACTAATATCAGCTACTAAAAAGGCCCTAAACAAAGGGTGTCCAATTATTACTGTGCAATATTATTATCCAAATGGTAAGTGTGACTGAACAGCAAAGCTTATTGGAGTGACTTGGACAGTATCACTATGTACATGCAATATACTCTAGAGCTTAAATTATCTCTACATAAAACAGCCACAGTTGAAAGGTTTAAAAATATTTAATAATAAATTATAAAAACACAAGACAATACTTCTTAATATGCAGTGCTAGTCGAGAGTTCAGAGACCACAGGAAAATGCTTAAAATAATACAGTAGAAAAGTTCTGACATCAATACAGAAAAACACTTAGTCTAATCTTCTTATTTCCTATCTATATCTAAGAGAAAACACAGTTCTAAAATAAACTTACATATAAAGCAGTACTGGTGATGTTGGATGTTCTGAAGACAAGTGCAAAAATGCTCTCTGATTCTTTCTCTTTAAACTGATAACACAGTGCTGCTTCACATTACATCATTCTTAACAATTCTCTGATTTCCCAAGCTAACAGAAACTCAGAGGTAATAGCCCATTTGATCTTGCAGCTGGTCAGGAAGCCACAGCAATAAAAGAAATTATACATGTAAATTCTAGCCATTAACTCTGGCCTCAAAACAATAGGCAGAGTACCTTTATCTAGACATCTCGGCTTCGAGTTTTGACATCAAACAATTACACAATGCTTGACTTATCAGCTTTCCACCAGCAGAGTGCAATGTGGTTACATTTTGGAAGTTCAACATTTACCATAATTTTCTTATATTTAAGAAAGCAAGCATGTGGCTTAAATTAATATTTACAAATGACAGAATTATCTACAAAATTCTATCTGACTAGGCTGGCAGCCTTCACATATCTTTACATATCTGCCCCCCCTGGAGAACTCAAGCTAGCTTTTCAAGTGACCCTTGAGAAATGTTGCTTGAGAGGGTTAGGTTTATCTGAGTATACTTTACCCCTTTCCCTGTTTTGACAGCCCATCTGCATTGGCTTTGATAATCCCACTGCAGTGCTGCACTGATATATCATATGCTTGCAACCCTAGGCTCCATCTTAGCAACTTGGCATTTTGCTGGCTGGCTCTGTGTAACCATATTAGGGGATTGTGATCTGTCACTACAGTGAATTTTCTTCCATACAGATAAAGCTGAAATTTCTCCAGTGTCAACACTATGGCTAGACATTCCTTTTCTACAGCTGCATAGCATTCCTCCCTGGGTTGGAGCCTATGACTGAGATAAACCACTGGGTGCTCTTCTCCCTCTGAAGAAATCTGGCTAAGTACAGCCCCCACCCCATGGTTTGAAGCATCCGCCTGCACAACAAATTCTTTGCTGTAATCTGGACTGGCCAGCACAGGGGGTCCTCCCAAAGCTTCTTTAAGCTTCTGGAATGCCTGCTCACATGCTGTGGTCCACATTACCTTATCTGGCCTGTTCTTCTTTGTCAGGTCTGTGAGGGGAGCAGTTATGGCACTATAACTGGGGACAAACTTTCTGTAGTACCCTGCTGTCCCTAAGAATGCCTTCACCTGTTTTTTGGTAACAGGTGCAGGCCATGCTTGAATGGCTTCTACTTTGTCAGGTCCTGGCCAGATCTTACCACTCCCCACTCTATGTCCCAGGTAGGAGACCACTGCATACCCACCTGACATTTGCTCGGCTTAATGGCCAACCCTGCCCTCTGTAGTCTGCCCAGCACCTCCCTGACATGTTGAAGGTGCTCTTGCCAGGAATGTCTGTAGGTGGCAATATCATCAAGGTAAGCAAGGGCAAACCCTCATGCTCCTGCTAGGATATGATCTATGTGCCTCTGGAAAGTCGCTGGGGCATTTTTCATCCCAAAGGGCATCTTTGTGAACTCATACAAGCCAAAAGGAGTCGCAAAGGCTGTCCTCTCTCTAGCACTGGGAGTCAAGGGCACCTGCCAGTAACCCTTGGTAAGATCAGTGGTGGTAAGATACTTAGCCCAACCCAGCTGCTCTAGGGCTTCATCTGTCTCAGACATGGGGTAAGCATATGACACTGTGTGACTATTTAATTTCCTGTAGTCCACACAGAACCTGGTGCTGCCATCCTCCTTTGGCACCAGCACCACTGGGGAGGCCCAGGGACTGTTGGACTCTTGAATTACCCCTAGTTTCAACATCTCCTGTATCTCCTCCCTCAGAGTCTGTTTGACTCTCTGAGGAACCCTATAAGGGGCCTACCTAAGAGGCCTTTGGGGTCCTGTATCCAATTGATGCTGCACCAGGTGGGTGCACCCTGGTTTCCCAGTGAACATATGCCCAAACTCCTGTAACACTACTCAGATTTCTCAAACTTGGGTAGGAGATAGCTGCTGGGACATTGCTACCCCTTGCCCTGAGGTGTCAGTCCGAGCCTCACTGAGGAGATCATTCACCAGGTCTCCCTCAGACTCCTCCTGCGATCCACTGCAAATGCTTAGCACAAGGGCCTCCCTATCATGGCAAGGTTTCATCATGTTAACATGGTACAACTTGTGCCCCTGCCTCCTGCCTAGCAGTTCTACCATGTAGTTAGCATCACTTACCTTTCTTACCACCTTCTAGGGTCCCTCCCAAGCTGATTGCAGCTTGTTGTGTCTGACAAGAATGAGAACCATTACCTGCTGCCCCATAGCATACTCTCTAGCTTGAGCATTCCTGTCATACCATACATTTTTCTGTTGTTGGGCTTCTGCCAGGTTCTCCTGGGCCAAGCCCATGAGTTCCCTGAGCCTTGTCCTGAGGTTTAGGACATATGCCACAACAGACTCCTTGTGAGATTCACACTCACCTTCCCACTCATCTCAAATTAAATCTAGAGGTCCCTTCACCCTATGTCCATACAGCAACTCAAAGGGTGAAAAACCTGTGGATTCCCAGGGAACCTCTCTGTAAGCAAACAAAAGATGGGGCAAATATTTGTCCCACTCCCTCTTAAACTGGTCTGCAAATGCCAGTAGCATGGACTTGGTTGTAGAGTTTAACCTCTCAACAAGACCATTAGTCTGGGAATGGTAGGGGGTGGTCTTCAGGTGCTTCACCCAGCGGTACTTCCACAGACAAGCCAGCAGGTCTGACATGAAACTGGCACCTCTGTCAGTCAGTATGTTTTTTGGGGAACCTACCCTGCTGAAAATCTCTAACAAAGCAATTGCCACCTTTCCTGCCTCAATGGAGGAGAAAGCCACTGCCTCATGGTATCTTGTAGCATAATCTACTACCACTATGATATACTTTTTCCTTGTGGAACTTGGGGTACTCAGAGGCCCCACAATATCCATAGCTACCCTCCGAAATGGCTCCTCAATCACAGGCAAAGGCATCAAAGGAGCTCTCACCTTGTCTCCTGCCCTGCCTACCTTTAGGCACTGCTCACAGGTCCTGTAGTACTCGGTTACATCTCTGGAAATTCCAGGCCAATAGAATTTCTGCATAATAGATCTCTTTGTATGTTTTATGCCCATATGACCTGCAAAGGGAATATCATGGGCTACTTGGCAGGGACACAAAGCACTGGTTGGACAGAGAGGGTGCTGCAGGTTTTAGCTTGCTCACTGGGTTGAGATCTGGACCTTATGGCTGTGCCAGTGAGGAGTCTTATTGGGGATCTGGAGAGAAAGGGAGAAACTAGCCTCAGACTGACTGTGATCTCTGTGTGCTCTTAAGGGAAATTGTACTTTACTGTGCATGTATTTGTTATCCTTTCCAATGTGGACGCCCCTCACTGGTGTTAGTGGTGATGACTGAGGCTCCTTGATTGCTGGGCCAGTGTACGGGCATCACACAGGTAAGTAACCACTTGGCCAAGAAAAACAAAATTAAACCCAAAGTAAATTAAACCCATCAATGTGGGAGACTTTGCCCCCCACACCCCCCTAACTAAATATACCAACTCTACGGTTGCACTACTGTGGGGGTAAGGGGAAAGTTCAACATGGTTGCCAGTTGGTTACTTGCCTGGACTTGGAAGTCAGTGTTCCAGGACGTTGGTTTTCTGTGGTCGTCGGCTTTCTCGTCTTGGTTGACCTTCTAGTATTTCGGTCTTCCAAAATAGACCCATATATATATATATATATATATATATATATATATATATATATATATATATGTATGTATATGTATATATATATATATATATATATATATATATATATATATATATATATAATTGGAAGCTCGAATTACAGAAATACTGAATTTCATATAATCGAGACAAAAAGAACGAAAGTGCGCAGCAATGAACGTTTAGAAGATCGCAAATGATAAGATCGAAATACCATTATGTTTTTGATTGTAGATAGTGGTGTAGTCCAGATTGGGAATTCTACCCTTTCCCTCAGTTTAGTGCAGTCTCGGAGTTGAGCTTGGCCCCCTTGCATACATGTTAAAATTGTAATCATGTATGTGAAAAATTAGTTAGTTTTATGTAATTATTGTTTTATTCCGTACTTTGTTGCATTTAAAGTAGGTGTATCACTTTAAAGTTGTTTGCTACGTGTATGTCAGCACTGGAGAGATATGTAAGACATTGCCGCCAGTATTGGCATTTCCTGTGTACTTCTTCTTCTCTTTCGGCTGTTCCTGTTAGGGGTTGCCACAGCGGATCATCTGTTTCCATTCCTTCCAGTCCTCAGCATATTGCTGTGTCACACCAACCACCTGCATGTCCTCTCTCACCACATCCATAAACCTTATCTTAGGTCTTCCTCTTTTCCTGTTACCTGGCAGCTCCATCCTTAGCATCCTTTTCCCAGTATACCCAGCATCCCTCCTCAGCACATGTCCAAACCAACGCAATCACACCTCTCTTGCTTTGTCTCCAAACTGTCCAACCTGAGCTGACCCTCTAATATACTGATTCCTAATCCTGTCCATCCTCATCACACCCAATGCAAATCTTAACATCTTTAACTCTGCCACTTCCAGCTCTGACTCCTGCCTTTTCGTCAATACCGTTGTCTCCAACCCATATAACATAGCTGGTCTCACTACCCTCTTGTAGACCTTCCCTTTCACTCTTACTGGTACCTGTCTGTCACAAATCACTCCTGACACTCTTCTCCACCCATTCCACCCTGCCTGTACTCTCTTCTTCACCTCTCTTCCACACTCACCATTACTCTGAACTGTTGATCCCAAGTATTTAAACTCATCCACCTTCACCACCTCTACTCCCTGCATCCTCACCATTCCTCTATCCTCTCTCTCATTCACACTCACATATTCTGTCTTAGTCCTGCTGACCTTCGTTCCGCTCCTCTCTAGAGCACATCTCCACCTCTCCAGGGTCTCCTCAACCTGGTCCCTACTCTCACTACAGATCACAATGTCATCTGTAAACATCATAGTCCATGGGGCCTCCTGACTGATCTCGTCTGTCAACCTGTCCATCACCATTGCAAATAAGAAAGGGCTCAGAGCTGATCTTTGATGTAATCCCACCTCCACCTTAAATGCATCTGTCACTCCCACTGCAGACTTCACCACTATCACACTACCCTCGTACATATCCTGTAACACTCTTACATAGTTCTCTGCCACTCCTGAGTTCCTCATACAATACCACAACTCCTCTCCAGGCACCCTATCATATGCTTTCTCAAGTCCACAAAGACACAATGCAACTCATTCTGACCTTCTCTATATTTCTCCATCAACACTCTCAGAGCAAACATTGCATCTGTAGTGCTCCTTCCTGGCATGAAACCATACTGCTGATCACTAATCATCACCTCCCTTCTTAACCTAGCTTCCACTACTCTTTCCCATAACTTCAAGTTGTGACTAATCAGTTTGATCCCTCTGTAGTTACTACAGCTCTGCACATCACCCTTATTCTTAAAAATAGGTACCAAAACACTTTTTCTCCACTCCTCAGGCATCCTCTGACTTTCCAATATTTCATTAAACAATCTGGTTAAAAACTCCACTGCCATTTCACCTAAACACCTCCATGCTTCCACTGGTATGTCATCTGGGCCAACAGCCTTTCCATTCTTCATCCTCTTCATAGCTGTCCATACTTCCTCCTTGCTAATCTGTTTCACTTCTTGATTCACTATCCCCACATCATCCAACCTTCTCTCTCTCTCATTCTCTTCATTCATCAGCCCCTCAAAGTATTCTTTCCATCTGCTCAACACACTCTCCTCGCTTGTTTGTCTATTTCCCTCACTATCCTTTATCACCCTTACCTGCTGCACATCTTTCCCAGCTCAGTCCCTCTGTCTAGCCAATCGGTACAGGTCCTTTTCTCCCTCTTTAGTGTCCAACCTTCCATACAACTCTCCATATGCCTTATCCTTAGCCTTTGCCACCTCTCTCTTTGCCATGCGCCTCATCTCCTTATACTCATGTCTACTTTCTTCATCTCTCTGACAATCCCACTTCTTCGCCAGCCTCTTCCTCTGTATACTCTCCTGTACTTCCTCTTTCCACCACCAGGTCTCTTTGTCCTCCTTCCTCTGTCCAGATGTCACACCAGGGACCATTTTAGCTGTCTTTCTTACCATCTCTGCTGTAGTTACCCAGCTATTTGGTAACTCTTCACTGCCCCTCAGTGCCTGTTTTAACTCTTCCCTGAACTCCACCGCACAATCAATCTTTTTCAACTTCCACCATTTGACCCTTGGCACTGCTCTCACACTTGTCCTCCTCTTGATTACCAACGTCATCCTAGAGACCACCATTCTATGCTGCCTAACTACATTTTCCCCTGTCACCACTTTACAATCTCCAATCTCCTTCAGACTGGCCCTCCTGCATAGGATATAATCCACCTGTGTGGATCTTCCTCTGCTCTTGTACGTCACCCTATGCTTCTCCCTTTTCTTAAAATACGTATTCACCACAGCCATGTTCATCCTTTTCACAAAATCCACAATCATCTGACCTTCTGCATTCCTCTCCTTAACACCATACCTACCCATCACTTCCTCATCCCCTCTGTTCGCTTCACCAACATGCCCATTGAAGTCCGCTCCAATCACTAGTCTCTCACCCTTGGGTACACTCACCACCACTTCATCCAACTCACTCCAAAATTTTTCTTTCTCATCCATTGCACACCCAACTTGCAGAGTGTATGCACTAACAACAGTCATCATTACACCATCAATTTCCAGCTTCATAAACATTACTCTATCTGACACTCTTTTCACCTCCAAAACACTCTTGGCATGCTGTTCCTTCAGAATAACTCCTACCCCATATCTCCTCCCATTCACACCATGACAGAACAATTTGAAACCACCTCCTATACACCTGGCCTTAATCCCCTTCCATCTGGTCTCTTGCACACACAATATATCAACCTTCCTTCTCTCCATCATATCAGCTAGCTCTCTCCCTATACCAGTCATGCTGCCAACATTCAAAGTTCCTACCCTCACTACTACACTCCTAACCTTCCTCCTCTCTTTCTGCTTTCGGGCTTGCCTTTCCCCTCTTCTTCTCCTTCGGCCAACAGTAGCTCAATTTCTGCCAGCAGCCTGTTGACTTGTGTACTGAAGTTGGTTTAAAAAGTAAAGTGCAGTTTCCTGTGTAAAGGATGTAGATGTGAATTTTTGAAACAGTTGTGAAAGCTGGAACTTTTGGGCATGTAAATAGGAAGGGAGAGGTTATTGTAAATGTAAAGATGTAATGGTGCATATAGTAAAATTTTGAAGTTGTATATTTTATTTTACTGTGGTGACACAGTTAAATTTGTTTCAATGAAAGTGTAGTTTTCGCTGATCTGTGCTTTATGCTTAAAATCATTTTTATTTGTTAGTTGTTTTAGATATGTCCAAGAGGCATTTGTGTTGTTATTTGCACAGCAAATTATAGGGAATCTTGTGGTGGTGAGTGATGTATGCAGCATGTTTTTCAATATTATGAGTTTTGTTAATGTAAATTTTCAGTGTTTTGAAGTGTCGTTTTTTTCTTCTCATTTATTTGGTTATTTGATGTTCGATATTTCAGTACATCGACCACGTAAAGTACATCTATATATATATATATATATATATATATATATATATATATATATATAGATAGATAGATAGATATGTGTGTGTGTGTGTGTGTGTGTGTGTGTGTGTGTGTGTGTGTGTGTGTGTGTGTGTGTGTGTATATATATATATATATATATATATATATATATATATATATATATACATGCATGTGATTTACTATCAAAATCTCACAACTGACTAGTGAGACTGTTCATATATGCGACCCAAAATGTCGTAAAATCCAATAACCGATCATTCACATAACTGAAAATGGGAATTAAGGAAAGTCGACAACTCAGGAATGTCGACTTTACTGAAAATACTTATACTTTCTGTTATGTGCTACATACATTTTGCAGGAGGGCAAGCCCCCCTGCACCCCCCACACTCACTGCTACTTATATATATAAACTCCGAGATCGCACTACGGTGAAGGAAAGGGTAAATTTCCTGATCCCTACTATAGTGCGATCTGCATTCAAAATAACGAATCCACAACAGTGAATGCACACTAGCATTCATTCTTGTGGATATGTCATTTTTAAAATCAATGTTACAACACCTTGGGAAAGTTACTTTCACCCTTCCGATGTCATGTAACTGATATATGACGTATTGATGGCAAACCTAAATAAACACTTAGGACAATATCTAACTCAGAAAAAGTTCAAAACCCAGCTTTTCATTCACCTGTCCTCCAAATGAAAATGCACCTGCTTTCATCCTATCTAATTCTATTTAACAAATGCCCTAAGGAGATTTTTCTCCTAGGTTCCTAAACTCTCTAATACACCAATAACTATTTCCTTGAGTTGACTCAAGCTCTCTGTAATTGCTACTCAATACACGATTTCAACTTTGCAAATATTATAAATAGCATCTTACTTCAAATGAATGCATGTAAAGTGTTTTCTTCCTTACTTTAAATGATTGTATAATGTTTCTACACTTCAATTGTAATGAAGGTATATTTCAAATGAATGAAAGAAATACCACTAAGGCAACAAACAAGCCAAAAATAAACCAAAACGCATAAAATTAACAAATCACACTGCTAATTAAATTAAATTACATATTTCAATCACATTCTTTATTTAACCCTGATGGTTCCAGAGTGTTGAATTTCAAAATACATAAAGTTTCCTTTCTTCAGTTTTATGTTTAGGTTTAGAATTCATACCCACTGCTTTACCAAGTTTGCATATTTTGAAAAGTGAAACTTTTTTATTGGGTAGAAAGTTACATTTGATAGATTTTTTTACTAACAGTGATAGTAATTGTGTTAATTACGAATGTTCTGATACTGTTTCTGAAGATTCTTTTTATTCATGTACGTCTGTTTTAGATAATTCTGTTTGTTGTGCTGTTTAGTGATTGTGCTGCTAATGCATATATTAATTTTGACACTAGTGCAATTAAGGTTAAAAGTTGTGACAATAACTTTAACCAGCAAACCGAGAGGTAAATCTTCCGTTGCAACCCAATAAAGAGCAAAAATAAAATAAAAACACAGGCAACGGAACAAACCAGGTGCTGATAGAGGAAAAGGTTTAAATGAAAGGGCCTCTATTAAACCCCTCCTAAATAAAAGGAGGTTGTATAAATGAATCTTGTATTAGAGATTTTTGTACATATGATACTTGCACATTTTTTACTCTTTTATGATAGTAGGTGCGTTTTCATCTAGTATATACAGTATTTATAATGCATGTATATTTATAGCTAGTTTATTTCCATCAAATAGCTTTTTTTTCCCTGGATATACCTGCTCTTGTTTTGTGTGCCTGCCTTAGCAATTGGGTAAATATCTATTGGTTTTAGATGAACAAATTAATTAATTACTTAATTGATTATATGCAATCTACTAATTCACTAATTATTTGTAGTGTTTTGATTGGATAGAGTCTTTATGATATGTGTATATATTGTGTTAGTCCTTTTTTGCCTGTATCTGGTCTGATGAAGCTCTATTGCGAAAGCGCTTACCGTTTTTAATAAACCTGTGGACTGTTTTACCTGAAGACTTTTACTGTTTTGCTGATTTACCATTGGATTTTTTGCTACTGTGTATGACTTTACATATAACATTATTGACTTGGCGCCTCATTGCCTCTGGCATGGATACTGCCTGGTTCGTTCCGTTGCCTGTGTTTTTATTTTGTTTTTATTTTTTTTTTTTATTATTTTGTTTTTATTTTATTTTTATTTTAAGGTTAAAAGTTGTTTTATTCCTCCATATATTAATATATGCATACAAAGTTCCCGGTCAACAAATGTTAAAAAAAAATAAATAAAGTAAGAGGTATTTAGAATAAAAAGAAGGAGCTTAAAAAGTACAATACTAAGAAGGTTGAGTATAAAGTAATATAAAAGTCATGTGATCGTTTGATAAGAGAGATACATTAGAGTTCATTGCTAGTTAACATATATACTTGTGGTTATATAAGTTTTACAATGACCAGTTTTTAGCATACAGAGGGGTATGTAGAGTATGATTCTGTTTCCAGAGGCAGTATGAAGATAAATATAGGAAAGGCAGTAGATTAACCAGGGTTAGTGCAGATAAATATATTAATGGGCATTCTTTTTTCTGTAAGGTGTAACTTTAGTTGTAATACTTGTGGGATTATATATGCTTTAAAGTGCAGCTGTAATAAGTTTTATAATGGGGAAACCAGTAGAAGCTTTAAGGTATGTTTTCAAGAGCATTTAAGAGATATAAAAAATGCTAAAATAGACAGCCCTTTAGGTAGTCGTTTTCTTGAGTTTCACAATTCCAGTCCTGATCACATTTGTGGATGTGTTCTGGAGAAAATTGAGGTATCCTTGGGTGAACTTGCTAGCTTAAGTAGTAAGCTTCGAAGAAAGGAAACTTTATGTATTTTGAAATTCAACAGTCTGGAACCATCAGGGTTAAATAAAGAATGTGATTGGAAATATGTAATTTAATTTAATTAGCAGTGGGTGTGATTTGTTAATTTTATGTGTATATCAAGTGAGATGTTTGTTACTGTTTTTTACTCTCTGAAGGCTGAATAGCCGAGGCACTAAGTATAATAAACTTTTTGGTTTATTTTTGGCTTGTTCATTGCCTTAGTGGTATTCCTTTCTATTTTTGCCTTGTGGTATCAATATTTCAAATTAATCTCTATAGTACAACCACCAATATATCAAAATTATCTTTGTTGATCAAGCCTGACACTGAATGTACATATTTGTAAAATGTACTTTATTCTGTAACTTCCATACTTTTGTAACCTTACGGTTTTATGTTTTATGGAGCTTTTCTCCCCTGGCCTCCACTGCACTAAAAACAGGCACACTTGGGCCCAGTGGACTTCCCTTGTTACCAAACTGAAATAAATAAATAAATATATACACATATACATATATATATATATATATATACATATATATATATATATATATATATATATATATATATATATATATATATATATGGTTCCCATTCAGAAGCCTGAAACATCATAAGCCTGAAAATCAAAATCCTGAAACCAAAAGCCTGAAAATTCAGAATCCTGAAAACTCAAAATCCTGAAAGCCCAAAATCCTGAAAGACCAAAATCCTGAAACTCAAAATCCTGAAAACACAAAATAGACATACTGATGTCATTGTGGCTTTGCTATTGTTAGCCCTGTGGTGTTAGGTCATGCGTTGGGGTCAGGTAAGTGTGCGGTTGGTTTTATTTTAGGGTTAGGGCGGTTTAAGTGAGTTAGGGTTAGGGCGCAGGTTAGGCATGTATGCAATAGTGACAAATATTGGGGTTAGGCGGTTTAAGTGAGTTAGGGTTAGGCGCGGGTCAGGTGAGTGTGCGATAGTGACGGACCTTAGGGTTAGGGTCAGGGTCAGTTGGTAGATATTAGTGTCTTTATAGTGACATATTAGCATTATTTGTGTTTTCAGGATTTTGAGTTTCAGGATTTTGGTCTTTCAGGATTTTGGGCTTTCAGGATTTTGAGTTTTCAGGATTCTGAATTTTCAGGCTTTTGGTTTCAGGATTTTGATTTTCAGGCTTATGATGTTTCAGGCTTCTGAATGGGAACCATACATATATATATATATATATATATATATATATATATATATATATATATATATATATATATATATATATATATATATATATATATATATATATATATATATATATATATATATATATATATATATATACACACACACACACACACACACACACACACACACACACACACACACACACACACACACATACATATACTGGCCATTATCTCAAGTTTAGTAAAAATTGTAGTGGTCTAGTTTCCTAAGGATCAGTACACAGTTAATGGAAAATTAGGTACTAGTTGGCTACAGTGGTGCAGTGTGCCTCACAGCAAGAGGTTCTCTGGTTTGATTCTCAGCTGGAGCACCTTCTATGTGGAGTCTGCATGTCCTCCCTGTGGTTGAATGAGTTTTAGGTGCATTTGTGTGTGTGTGTGTGTGTGTGTGTGTGTGTGTGTGTGTGTGTGTGTGTGTGTGTGTGTGAAAGTTGGGCACCGGGCTGGCAACTCGATACCATAAAAACTCCACTGCCAATCAATCTGCAGACTGGCGATCTGCTGTGGTGATCCCTAACGGGAGAAGCTGAAAGTCAGGCCTGGTGGTTTTCCTGCTCTCAGGTGAATGTGCCATTCTAATTCCTTCTTCTCTAGTCTGTAGTTTCTATTGCTGTCCAAGTCTTCATAGTGGATCCTGTTAATGACATGAAAAGTAACAGTGTTATAGCCAATGTTTTCCTTAGCGTGCTTGGTCAAGGAATTGGTAGGGGTGCCTTGACATATGTCAGTGCAGTGATGTGCTATCCTGGTCTTTAACTTACCTCCTGCCTGGTGCCCTGCAGAGTTCTACAGCAGCAGAGAGACAAAATGGAGACTTTGGAGTGATTAAGTATCATTTTTCTGCATTTTCTTGCTATCTTTGGCTAATTCCGCTTAAAACGCCATTTTGTTAGAGTTTCTGTGATTTAAAAAAGCTTGTTTCAGCTACATATTGTACTTGTTTTACTGCCTGCACTTTAACAAAGTTGTTTTTGTGTTTAAATTACCTGTTTAACTGTTGTAGGTAACACACTCAAGTGTGATAGCCATTTCTGTGCATTTAAAGTGTTTTTTTTTTATTGTATCTGCTTTATTTTCTGAAAAAAAACAAATAAAATACTTGTTTTCCCGCCTTTCTAAGCTAGTATAGCCCAGTTTTCAGGTTAGTGCTGAATTTAGGGCTGTGTTACAAGTTTCTGTGTTGCCCATACCTTACTTGGATAGAAGGAAGATTCTCTGTTCACCTGTAAAAGAGGGGAGCTTTGAGCAGCCTACCTGTCCCTGGAGGAGTAGTTTCAGCCCAGAAATTAGTGGTTTATTGGCCATTTTGGGCTAATCTCTATCTCTTTCATTTCCCTGCTATAAAACCCGCATTTGTGAGGTTTTTGTGCTTGTATACAGCTCAGCAAGCTCCTGCCTGGTGCTCTGCAGATTTCTACAGCAGCAGAGAGACAAAGAGAGACTTTGGAGTGATTAAGTATCATTTTTCTGCATTTTCTTGCTGCCTTTATCTAAATCTGCCTAAAACGCCAATTTTTTAGAGTTTTTGTGATTTAAAAAGCTTGTTTCAGCTGCATATTGTACTTATTTTACTGCCTGCACTTTAACAAAGTCGATTTTGTGTTTAAATTACCTGTTTAACTTTTTAGGCTACACACTCAAGTGTGATAGCCATTTCTGTGCATTTAAAGTGTTTTTCTTATTGTATCTGCTTTATTTTCTGAAAAAAAACTTCTTTTCCTGCATTTCTAAGCTAGTATAGTTCAGTTTTCAGGTTAGTGCTGAATTCAGGGCTGTGTTACAAGTTTCTGTGTTGCCCATACCTTACTTGGATAGAAGGAAGTTTCTCTGTTCACCTGTGAGAGAGGGAAGCTTTGAGCAGCCTATCTGTCCCTGGAGGAGTGGTTTCAGCCCAGAAATTATTAGTTTATTGGCCATTTTGGGCTAATTTCTATCTCTTTCCTTTCCCTGCTATAAAACCTTCATTTGCGCAGTTTTGCACGCCGGGCAGCGCCGGTTAGCTAGGGTATAACTATTCCTGGCTCCACAAAGTCTACTCTTCAAATTTTCCCTTGGAACTAGACAAACTTTCAACTTAAGCACTCAAACCATTCACTTTTCAGCCCGGCACTTGCTCAAAACTCATAGCAAGCGCTAATAAAGCTTAGCACTAGACCCCCTATACTGTAGAGAAGGACAAGGCTCTCTATTTGACCTTACCATCCAATCAGTAAAACAGTTCACTGTACCTATCCAGGCATATCCAAAGGGCAGTTTCAGGTGTACTCTCTGGTCCAACTGGTGAATCTGGGCATTTTGAGGCAATGTTACAACTGCCTCATATACACAGACAACCCTCTCCTCCTACCACCAAACACTAGATGCAATTATACAGCCAAACTGGAGGCTAAGCTCTCTCAACCCAAAACTGGACCAGACAGTCAAGAGGAGAAGGGAATTACTTGCATCACACCACCAGACTCACATAGACCTATGAAACCAGCACCAGCAAAAAACACACATAAATACATGAAAATATACTCGGAAACTCTAAATAAAAATCTGCAAAAGCAACAGAGACCTCCAAAGCAGACATCCAAGCAACCTCCACCCACAACACAAACCATGAAACACATACTTCACAAAACCAGTGTGCCACACAGTCACAGCCCTCAAGGCAAAATAACATACCCAACACACTAGTAATAATGGTGCCAGGATCCGCCACATAACACAAGCACTCAGGTCACTCCAGAACAAGTACAAATATGACTCTGTCATTTTCCATGTTGGTGTGAATGACCTGAGCCGTACCCCCCTGGACTACATGAAAAGAGACATGGAGGAGCTCTCTGATTACGTAGCCCAGGCCAGTATGACCTTGACACTGAGTAGCATCCTGCCCTCACCAAGAATGATACCAGGGTATAAAGAAAAAATTATCAATTTCAACAATTGGCTAAGCTTCTGGTGTCATTCAAAGGGGATCCAGTGTCTGTCAGCCTGGGATGATATGCTCGACAAGCCACGCTGCTTCACTAGAAATGGCTTGCACCTGTCACCCTTAGGCTTTCGAATACTGGCCAAGGCTCTTGCCACCCCCATAATGCCTTTTTTAGGCAAGGTTCAAAAGACAAGCCCACCGCCATAAATAGCACAAGTAACAAAAAACCTGAGGGTAATGCTACTCAATGCCAGAAGTCTAAACCTCAAAATGCATGCACTTGAGGCACTCCTCAGTATGGAGAAAATCAATATATGTGCAGTTGCAGAAACCTGGTTTAAGGCTCTAGAGAGCACCCCGGCACTACCAGGCTACAACTCATACCATACATTTCGTCCACAAAACCCGGACCGAAATACAAAAGGCAGGGGAGTATCCATATTCATCAAGGATACTCAAACCTCCAGGTTAGTGGCATAGCACGCTGCTTCAGAGATCATCCACGTGCAACTAACAATGGGCAAAACTGTAATTCAAATTGTAGCTTGCTACAGATCATCCACCATGTCCCAGGATCCCCATTCCGCATTTCTGGAAACACTGGGAAACATAAAAGTCCTACCAAACACCCTGATATTGGGGGATTTTAATTACCCAAACATTAACTGGGAGAACTACTCAAGTACTAACTCCCTTGCCCAACATTTCCTAGAATTTATAAACTCACATGCCCTGGATCAACTGGTCAACACCCCCACCAGAGATGTCAACATATTGGACCTGGTAATCACCAACATGGGTGACCGGTGTTCCACACCGGAGGTCAACCCTACGCTGATTAGATCTGACCATAAACTAATCACTCTGGATATCCACATTCCATCCCCACCCCGGTCAAAGAAACCACCGTGAAAACATTTTCAAAAGCAAACTTCACATTACTTAAGACCGAGGTAGAAAGTTTCAAAGCCCCCATGCCAAAGAATAATGCTGTCCAAGCTGCAAAATCCTTTACTAATGCACTTTATGGGCACCTACAAGAATGCATGGAACATGCTATCCCAAGTAAAACCAAGATTCACTCATCCAAGAAAAGTAAACCAGTCAGGCATAAACAAGCTATACAATAGAAGGAGGAAACTAGTACAGAAAAGAGTAAAATCCCAAGAAGGGAAGACATCCCTGATCAGTATCAGCAAGAAACTATGACCTCTCATAAAATCATCCAAGGCTAGCTTGAAAAGAAAGATTGCCAAAGACTCCAAAGATAACCACAAGGCATTCTTTAGCTATGCCAAGAATCTAAGTGGCAATTCTCAGATCTGCTCGAAGTTAGTGCAGAATGGCACAAAATACACTGAACTGACCGATATCGCCAACATCTTGGCAGACAGGTTCAGTGCAAACTTCACCCCCCCCTCTCACCCCCAAAAGGGCCCATAACCATACCAGAAGAATGTAGTGCCCCTGAAATCACAGACACTCAGGTTAAAACAGCCCTCTCCAAAGGCAAAAACACAGCATCAATGGGACCGGACGGTGACGCAGGCTGCATCCTACACGAGCTCAAAGATGAACTAACAACTCACCTAAACACACTGTTCAAACTTAGCCTCTCCACAGGCTGTGTGCCCATAGAGTGGGTTATTCTGCTCCACAAAGGTGAAGAACAGATCCCGGGAACTATCGCCTTATAAGCCTGACTTGCTTGGTCTGCAAGGCTATGGAGTGCATCATCATGGATCTCATAAACAGAGACATTGGGAACCTCCAAACACTGGACCCTACCCAGTTCCACTTTGTTAAGGGCAGATCATGCCTCCTAAACCTGGTGGACTTCTTTGAGACAGTTACCAAGGCTATAGACAAGGGAAAGGTGGTACACACAGCCTATCTAGACCTCACAAAGGCCTTCGACACCATTCCCCATTCAGGTATTACAGACAAGCTCACCAGCCTGAACATAAACCCCTATGTCATGAGATGGGTTACCAACTGGCTCATGGACAGAACCCACAAGGTAAGAGCTGCAGGAGCTAGGTCTAACTCTAAACCGGTTACAAGTGGCATTCCCCAGGGCTCAGTCTTAGGACCCCTCGTGTTCAGCATATACTTCTCAGAGGTACAGGCAAGCACAGAAGGACTATGGCTGACCAGATTAGAAGACAACTCCTAACTAGGGGCTATAACTGACTCTCCAGCAGACACAGATAGCCTCCAAAAGGGTCTCACTGAGACAGATACCTGGTGTCAAAACCAAGGCCTCAAGCTAAATGCCAAAAAGTGCATAGTCATCCCCTTTGGAAAAAACAAAGTACCCACAAACTACCACATAGGTGGTAGCTCCCTAAATACGGAAGATGTAATAAGGGATCTGGGGACCCAAGTAGATAGTAATCTCTCCTTTGATAATCACATTGCCAACGTAGTTAGAAAATCCTTCTATGTGGCCCACCTAATCACAAAAGGGTTTGTATCCAGATCAAAAGAGGTCATTGTGCCCCTCTACGCATCACTCATCAGACCCATCATAGTGTACAATGCCCCATTTGGGATGTACCTTACAAGACACCTGCAAAAGCTGGAAATACCACAGAAGTACCTCACCAAGAGGATCACTGGCCTCAAACAGATGCCCTATGCAGCTCGACTAAAGAAACTCCAGCTGTACTCAGTTGCATACCGCCTACTCAGAGGTGACATACAAGGCCATGTCCAACCCAGAATTGATGGACATACTCCACCTAAAGAAAATCATATCCCCTCGAGCCACATGCTTTAGGGATCTAAACCTCACCACAACAATAAATAGGACATGCTGGAGGGATAGATTCCTGTGCCAGAGACTTCCCATGCTTCCAATCTACATAAGGCAGAGCTCCTCACTAACCCTCTTCAAGAGAACCTTGACGAGTGGATGGGAAACAGAAAGTTTACCCTGGGGATCACTTCAATGGCTCTGCTGGACAGAGGGACAAGGAACTAATCTAAGGGGGTGGCGAAAGCCAACACATTCCGGTCAGACTTATAAATGCCTTCGGGCAGATAGCCTAGTACCTATCTATGAACCTATGAACCTGTCAATAAAAAGCCAGACAGAGCTTGCATTATGTTCTGTAAACAACTGTGTCAGAGTTGCAATTACTGTATCCTGTGTTCTGAAATTTCTTCTAGTTGTTGGGACAAAACAAAGAATTTTGGTTGCTCATGAATCTGCAATAGTTGGAGAAAGGTGGGCCACATTGATAGGTGCCTTTCCTAAGTTGCAAGTTCTCTACTGGTACTTTTCTTTCTACATAGTACCTTATGCTCTTGTTTTTATGGATGGCAAAGGCTGGTTTGGGGAGGAGGATCTTATTCAGAGTCTTGTTCTTGCTAATAAAGCACTGGTTGTTCTTGATTGCTCTCTTGATGTTATTAAAATCCAATAAATAGGTGAGGGTGATGCTATTGCTGCACCTATCATCGTCCCTGTGTCTGGTGAGGTTATGGGGACAGCTGTCAGTCTGGTCAAAGGAATATTCCAAACTGGGGTTGTTGTTTTCTTTACAAATAATGATGAGGGCTATAATTTGTTTGATGAAATGGTTGCATTATTCTCAAACCAGAAAGTTGTCTTGTAATTATATGATGTTTCTTGTGAATGAATCTTTTTCCTTGGTCACTCTTGCTGTTCTCAGTCCTTGTGATGTTATTACATCCATTTTTGTTCTCAGCGGATGCAGCTGCTGTAGGGGAGTACCACATTGTCCAGGGTGAGCACTGGACAGCAATAGAAAGGACAGACTACAGAGGAAGGAATTAGAGTGGGAGATTCGAATGACTGCAAGAAAACCACCAGCCCTAAATACCTCATGTTCTAAGTTACATACTGACCCTTAGGAAATTGGACCACCACAATTTTTACTGAACTTGAGAGAATGATCTATATATATATATATATATATATATATATATATTTTTTTTTTTTTTTTTTTTAATTGTCATATTTCTCAGTAACCTGAATTTATTTTCATAAAAAAGAAAAATGAGAAATAAAAAAGATTAAAGATATAACCCCAAGAGTCTAGACAGGGGTATCTGTTATTTGGCTAAAAAACTTTGAAGCCAGCTCCATGTCCACCACAAGGCATTAAATCAACCCCAGATCAATAGCAATATCTAACCCATTTTAGATGAACACAACTAACACTTGAACTATCAACTTTAGGAATCAGCATATGAATATAGACCCAACCCCTGCAGGCAGATCTGATGAAGGTACATGAAAGCACTGCAAAATCATCTCCAGAAAGTCGAGACTCTCTATCTGTTTTTGTATTTAATGATAGGTCAATATACCCAACAATTTTTATTCCTTTTTGTTTATTCAGTTTTATAGTGGTTTAAGCTAGGAATGTAATTTACTGCAAGGCGGTATCCATACCTAAGCAATACTTAGATTGGTTTTATAATAAAGAAAAATATCCATAATGTAGAAGATGATTGATTAAGTCACAAGGTTTTTAAAAAGTGACGATTTTGCTTTTTATCCAGTTTGTTGTACTTATGTTTAAGATTTTTTTTAGTAGATTTGTTATCTTTCATTAGATGTAATTGAAACATAGCTGCTAAGTGTTTGGAAAAAGGTATAACTTGTTTGGCAAGGCAGGATTCTAGACTGTGCCCCCAGTGGTGATCCATCTCCCAGTGACAGCAGTACCTGTGAGGGCAGACATATCTCAAAGACTGCCCCCTCTCTGAATAATTAAAATAAGTATATGTTTTTATAAGCTTCAACACATTATCTGAGTAGCACTCATCTGGCTGTAAAGTACATTTTATGAATAAAAACATGTCTTCAGATGAGAGGGAGTTCTGAGAGTCTGACTTTCATTTTTAATCATCTTTCTGTTATGTGATACTGCAGAGGATCTTTCTGCCACTATATTCTTTTCGAGAACATCATACCTCAGCAGGGACTGTGATTTTTTTTTCCCTGTACATTAAGGTTTTTTAGACTGGTGAGGTTTATCACAAATGTTTTTTGAGTTGATTCCCCAACCATGGGAAGGGGATTTACCTCCAGGATTTGGTTTGGAAGGTGCTATTTGTTTGCTTTCCTGATTACAAATCACAACATCTCTCTGCTGCTTTAAAATATTCTTAAGCATTTTTAGGACAAAACGTCTTGATAATTTTACTTTCATTTGATTTTGATCAGCCTAATTGCATTTAGGGAAAGCAGACAACAGAATCTCACACATCTGCATAACTGTTATAATATGTAAAATAAGTGTATTTTTCTATAACATGAAAAATGACAGTATATTACTAATGGAGTGACAGAGTGTATTACTGACGGAGTGATGGTGTGTATTACTGACGGAGTGATGGAGTGTATTACTTTATTACTTTTTCCTAGAAAAGGCTATTATTCTGGTTCTCATTTAATATGAACTTACCAGTTACATGTTTCACATACATTTGGAGTTTGTATGCTTGAAAAAGTGCAAAACGTTCAAATTCTTTATGAAATGAATGGCAAAACCAGAGCATCCAAATGGCCATTAAGGCCATTTCTCTGTGACCATAGGAAGCATTATTAGCAAATCTGAGAGAGTAATATATCGGGCTCCTATTACGTGATCGCAGACGCATTTTGTTGAATGCATCTTGATCGAATGTAAAAGAACGAAAAGGTAAAATAGCAAAGCAGCTTTTAAGCTAATTTTTTTTCCTGGGAAAAAATTTGCTTGGCCGCTTCCTTTACTTTGTCATTTTTGGCACTGTAGTGAGATTTTGGAGTTGGTATATTGGGGGGTGGGGGCACAGCCCCCAATGTTGGGGGTGTGGAGGGCAAAGCCCCCCACTTTATATAATGTTTTAAAGGTTTTTTTTTTTTTTTTTTGGAACAGCGATTTCTTTCCCTTGGAAAAAAATCGCTGTTCTTATACGCTTTCGCTTACATGGGGTCGATTAATTATCATTCGCTTTTGCAAGTGTGCGACAATATAATATAGACCCAATATATCATGATCCTCAGCTACAAAATGCACTTCCACTGTCGACACAAGTGCAAATCTTTATCTTCTTTTAATGCAGTTTACTGCGAGTCTATATCACAACGTTGAACTAAAATAAGTTTGAACGTTGTAATATCGAACCCTAAAGTCCGAAATTCAAAAATAGCGAAGCCATGGCACATCGATTTTTTTTCCCAGGGAAAAAAATTGGTGGGCCATTTTTGGGGCTTTGCTATTTCCTACACTGTGGTGCGATCTTGAAGTTGGTATATTTAAGTAGGGGGTGTGTGGGGGCAAAGCCCCCATGTTGGGGGGTGTGGAGGCAAAGGCCCTCACTTTAGTTTAAGTTTAAGGTTTAATTTTTTTTTGTCACGGAACAGAGATTTTTTTTCATAGGTTCATAGGTAGGTACTAGGCTATCGGCCCAAAGGCCTAAGTAAGTCTTGCCAACAAAGTTCCCTGACTTACACCAACCCAAGAAAGTTAATTTCCTGTGCCCCTGTCAAGCAGAGCCACAGAAGTGATCCCCAGGGTGTGTTTCCTGTTTTCCATCCACTCATCAAGATTTTTCTTGAACAGTGTTAATGAGGAACTTTGCTTGACATAGATGGGTAGCTTGTTCCAGAGTATGGGAAGTCTCTAGGACAGGAATCTATCCCTCCAGCAAGTCATGTTTATTGTGGTAAAAAGGTTTAGGTCCCTAGGGCGTGTAGCTCGGGGTGATTGGGATTTCTTTAAGTGTAGCATGTCCAACAGCTCTGGGTTTGACATAGCTTTATATGTTAGGCAGAGATCACCTCGGAGTATGCGATATGCTATGGAGTAAAGCTGGAGTTTTTTGAGACGATCAATGTAGGGCATCTGTTTGAGGCCAGTAATCCTCTTTGTGAGGTAAATGTGTGGCCTTTCCAGCTGTTGCAGATGTCTTGTGAGGTACATTCCAAAAGGGGTGTTGTACTCTATAATGAGTCTAATGAGTGTCGAGTAGAGGGGAACAATGACCTCTTTTTTTCCTGGATGAGAACCCTTTTGTGATGAGGTGTGCCATGTAGAAAAAATTCCTGACTACTGTGGCAATGTGTTTATCAAAGGAGAAACTACTGTCCACCTGGGTCCCAAGGTCTCTTATCACACATTCTGTGTTAAGAAGACTGCCACCTATGTGGTAGTTCATGGGTACAGTGTTTTTACCAAAGGGGATAACAATGCACTTTTTGACATTGAGCTTGAGGCCATGGCTCTGACACCAGGCATCTGTCTCAGTGAGGCCCTTCTGTAGGATGTCCACATCATTTGGGGACTCGACTATAGCTCCTAGTTTGCAGTCATCTGTGAACTTTGTTAGCCAGAGGCCTTCTGTGTTAGCCTGTACTTCAGAGAAGTAGATACCAAACAGGAGAGGTCCCAGGACTGATCCCTGTGGTACTCCACTTGTCACTGGTTTGAAGTCAGATTTGGAGTCTGCAACTTTTACAGTGTGGGTTCTGTCAGTGAGCCAGTTGGCAACCCATCTTGTGACATAGGGATTTATACCTAGTTTAGTAAGTTTAGCTATAATGCCAGAATAGGGGATGGTGTCGAAAGCCTTGGCGAGGTCAAGATAGGCTGTGTGAACCACCTTACCCTCATCTACGGCTTTGGTGACTGCCTCAAAGAAGTCAACCAGGTTCAGAAGGCATGATCTGCCTTTCACAAACCCGAACTGGATGGGGTCCAGAGGTTGGAGGTTACCGATGTCTTTGTTTATGAATTTCATGATGATACGTTCCATGGCCTTGCAGACCAGGCTTGTCAGGCTAATAGGGTGATAGTTCCCAGGATCAGTGGTGGCTCCCCCTTTGTGGAGTGGGATAACTGTTGCTGTGCACCATTCAGTGGGCACAAAGCCTGAGGTGAGTCTATGATTGAACATGGTGCTTAGGTGGGGTGCCAGTTCATTCTGAAGTTCGTGTAAAACACAGCCTGGGATGTTGTCCGGTCCCACAGATGCTGTGTTTTTGGCTTTAGAGAGTGCTGCTTTTACCTGTGAAGTTGTGATTACAGGGACTCTGCATTCTTCCTGTATAGATATGGGCCCTTTAGGGGGTGAGAGGGGGGTAAAGTTAGCACTGAACCTATCTGCCAGGATGTTGGCAATATCAGTTGCTTCTGTAATTTTTGTGCCATTGTGCTGTAACTCAGAGCAGATCTGGGTGTTGCCATTGAGATTCTTGACATAGCTATAGAATGCTTTGTGGTTGTCCTTAGAATCAGTGGCAATCTTGTTTTCATAGCTAGCTTTGGAGGATCTTATAAGGGATCTCAGCTTCTTGCTGAGGCTGACCAGGGAGCTCCTCCACTCATGGGATTTTACTCTCTTTTGCAACAATTTCTTCCTTCTGTTGTAGAGTTTGTTTATGGCAGGGGACCACCAGATTGGCTTCCTTTTTTTGGAGGATAGTGTCTTTGTTCTGCTTGGGATAGTATGATCCATGCACTCGTGTAAGTGTATTTGTGTAGGATTCAGCAGTCGTAACTGTATTGTCCATCTGCATGGGTGTCATGAAGTTCGCCACTTCTGTCTTAAGAAGCAGGAAGTTGGCTTTGGAGAAATTTTTTACTGTGGTTTCCTTAATGGAGAGTGGAGGCGGGATGTGGATATCTAGGGTGATTAGCTTATGGTCAGATCTGACCAACGAGGAGTTGACTTCAGGTGTGGAACACCGGTCACTCATGTTGGTAATGACTAGGTCTAGGATATTGTTGCCCCTGGTGGGAGTGTGGATAAGTTGATCCTGGGCATTAGAATTTATGAATTCCAGAAAGCGCTGAGCAAAGGAGTTGGTACATGAGTAGTTTTCCCAGTTAATGGTGGGGTAGTTGAAATCGTCCAATATTAGGATGTTTGGTTGAACCCTAATATTTTCCAGTATATCAAGAAAAGAGGAGAGGGAATCCTGGGACATGGTGGGGGATCTGTAGCAGGCTACAATTTGGATTGCATTTTTGCCCAGAGTTAGTTGCACTTGGATAACCTCTGCTGCATTATGCTGAGCAACTAGCCTGGAGGTGTGGATATCCTCAATGAATATGGACACACCTCCATGTTTGGTGTTCCGGTCCAGGTTAGATGGCCTGTCAACACATGTTGGGAAAAAAAATCGCTGTTCTGTGTTTTCATTATTATTGGGTTTTGGACTTTAGGGTTCAATATTACAATGTTCAAACTTATGTTAGTTCGACGTTGTGATATAGACCCGTTTACTGCATATGTCTAAACTGAAGGAGGGTCAAACTTCTCATTCCAATGATGAAAAGTGCTGTATTCAGGTGAAATAAATTGTATTTTTACGTCTGGTATAATTACTACTCAGTAATAAAGTATTTTAGGCAATTATAGCACTCAGGATAATGAGAAGAAGTTCGGCAGAGCACTCACAATGAAAACTGAAAATAATTCAAATTATTAGGCTGTGCCAGCAAAGGTATATATAGCAAAGTTAATGGGATTAACGTTGAAAGGTTACATCTGTGACCCTCCTTTCAGATTTCAATACAGAACTTTACCGGAATGATAAAATAGTGGTCCATAGGTTCATATATTCATACTAGAATGTTGATCCAATGGACCATGTGTAACCTAACCAATGATCTCACCAATTTATCAAGACATGAATTAATACTAGATGCCAGCCTAGTTTCAGCCCCTTACCACAACAGCTAGGGGGCCACATCAGGGGTGTACTTAAGATTGCCCATCCAGTCATACAGGTTATGCTTAAACAATAGACTTCTAATGGGAGTTTGTTTCAAAAAAGACATGCTCTCTGTAAAAGATATATATATATATATATATATATATATATATCCTGTCAACAAGTTCGATTCATGTTTTGGTGGATGTTTAGGTCTCTTGAGTGAGTGCTTAGGGTTGTATTCATTTTGTGGATGTGTAGAAGGCTACAAGTGACTGGATCTTTCAAGGCTGTGTAGGCATGGCAGATATCTCCTCTCAGTAGTTGATAAGAAACAAAAATAGTGATTGTGTTTTAAGGTGGTCGGGGTAACTCAAGGAGGGCATACCCTTGATTTTTCTTAAAGGAAATGCTGTAGTCCCTTAAGCTGAGTCATAGGCCTAGTCATGTACATACTAAAGGGAGCATTATCTTCTATTACTGGGAATAATGACTTAGTTGGATATAGAAGATATACCCCTAGTCTGGCTACATAATGGGTTAAACTTAGGATAATTCATTGTCAGTGAAGGTGCCCAACTCCCTGATGACTGAGTCAGTTTTGTGGGAGGTGTAGTCTATGTGATATAAGCAGGACTGCTGAGGTTTGCCAAATGTTACAACTCTGTATTTTTTGACATTTCCTTGACACTGTGATCCAAGCATCACTTGTTACTATGGGTTAGGCCTTCCTGAAGAATATGTAGCTCATCTGAAGTATCTCTGGCAATCATTGTTTTTGTTGAAAGTGTGCATGCAACACTAATAGATTGGGCTCTGTTGATGAGCTGGTTTGATATCCAGTTGGTAACATATGGCTTTATTTTAAATTGGATTAACTTATCAATGATGTCCATGTGTGGAATGGTATGGAAGGTTTTGGACAAGTGCATGTATGCAATGTGAACTGATTTATCTGAATCTGATGCTTTAATGGTTTGTTCAAAAAGTCCTCCAGGTTCAAGAGAAAGAATTTGCCTTTAACAAACCAAAATTAGATTGGGTTCAGGTATTGAAGACTACCTATATCCTTTTTATGAAGTCCATAGTTAGGGACTCCATTGTCTTGCAGATAAGGTCAGTTAGGCTGATAGGTCTTTAGTTGTCCAGGTCAGTCATGTGTCTGCCTTTGTGGAGTGAGATGACTGCAGCAGTTCTCCACACCTCCAACACAAATCCAGTGGAGAGGCTGAAACTGACTAAATATAACAAGGAGTCATCCAGGCAGTGAGAAGAAGGCATCCTGACACATTGTCGGAACCCCTGAAACTAGTGCTTTAGACATTGGAGGGAGTACTTAGAACTTATTCAGAGGTGATCTGGGGGTTGTATAGGCATGTCAATATGCTGTGAGCAACATGAGGGTGATGAGGTAAAGTATGATTTAATCTGCTAGTAGGTTGGCA
The DNA here is from genome assembly GCF_019279795.1 of Protopterus annectens. NCBI lineage: Eukaryota > Metazoa > Chordata > Ceratodontiformes > Protopteridae > Protopterus > Protopterus annectens. The sequence continues at coordinate 1,303,153,622 of NC_056747.1, forward strand.
ATGTCCTCAGGGGGCAGACACATGATGCTATTTTGTATTAACTCAGACCAGATATAAAAGACAATTAAAACTACAATTCTAACCATACAGCTTCCAGTCAAGTACACCTCTGAATCTTACTCCACTGATTTAGCCATTCAAAAATATGCCATTATAGAGGTGGCATGTTACAAGTGAGATTTTTTCTTGTAAAATATATAGGATTTTTACTTCTGGCATAGAACTTAGCACACATATATTCTAGGCTTTAGTTTTACCCAGACTTGTGTGCAGAAATCAAATAGGCCCTGCTGGAAACCAAGCATGATGCCAGACAGTAAGAACAAAAGCTCTCTAAACACTGGATTTACTAGCTATATATAAGAGGCCATCCATCAGTTCACCAAAGGCAGTTCACAATACCAATTGCAGGGAATTATAAGATACTTGGGTGTAAAATGCACACATACAGTCCCAGTAAAATGTGTCCCTTCAGAAAGGGCATTCCATATTTGACTATAAGGAAATCACATAACTGTACTGACCACTGTACTGACCGCATTGCTCCTTAACAGATGATGTCCCCCAACAAACTGCATCAATAACTATGCAGAAGTGATCGTCTAACTGTCCTTTGATTTATCACATCACCTGCCCCCCCAAAAAATATGTTACCAACATTATGTATACTTTGGATATCTTGTTGAGGAGAAAACAAAAATATTCACACATATTTAAACTTGCTTGTTAGATGCATACACTGCACCAACAAGTGATATAATTTTATTCAAGAGTAATCATGTAATGATCATGTGCTTTCATGTACAGCATGCCTACTCATGCCTGCCCCAAAAAGACATGCCTACTCATGCCTGCCCCAAAACACATGCCTACTCATGCCTACCCCAAAAAGACATCCACTTTCTGTGCTCATTTCTGACGTCTGATTGTGAGAAAAGGGAAAGAAACAATGACCACAGTAATTCATCTAAGGCCTCTTGGTCTTTTGGCATGTATACATACCACTCCCCCACCCCAGACTAGTAATATCAATGATTGTTTCACAGGAAACACATAACTGCCCTTTATTTTCGTAAATAGCATCCCATCCAAAAAGAAGGTACATTTTCGATGCATGATTGTGAATAAAGTGAAATGCACAGTGATCCAGGTAAGATTCATAGACACATACACTGCCCTTAGGATAAGCAGATACACCTCAAGTATTTCCACACATCTTCGGCCTCCTTATCTGACAGGCACTGTCTGTGTAGTCCTCTGATGTTAGGATGTGATAAAACAGAAAGAAAATTATCAGAGTGGTGTGTTTCAACTTGTAACTCTTAGATACTATACACTGTCCTCAACCCAAACCATAAAACATGACAATTGAGCACTTTATTATGATCACCCTTACTGTCCTTTAATTTTGTCTACAGACTGCTCTCCCCCCAAACAGACAGCCACTTCTATAAATGACTTTTGATGTGTGATTTCAAAAGTTGTGAAATAACAGCCACAATAATGTATTTCTACTTGCAGCTCTGGAGTACTCCACACCATTATTGTACTTACAAACTCTTAGTGCTAACCCCCTTAGACACCTATTACTTAATGGACACATCTCTCAAAATGCTACTCCAATATCTAGTAAATATGAGTAACATTTTCAGCTCTTCCCCTAAAACTATTAAAATATTGTTTTTAGATTAGCAATATTGCACCTGTTGTTAAAGGCATTGATTTAGACAGTTGTAGACATAATATGACTTAAAAAAAGCCAAGCTGATATGATGCTCAGAAAAACAATGTAGTCAGTAGAGTACAAAGTGCATGCCTAGCTACACCCTTGCTAATGGATGCAGGAATTTGCAGAATTCTTGTTTTAAATAATATGCTGAGATTCACAGTATATTATTTACAAAAATCTCAGTCCTCCTCAGTAAGAAAAAAATGCCAGTATAATAAATTAGTATCACTAAGTTTAGTCAGCTTGATTACCATCCTGCATGACTAGCCTGCAACAAATGCAAAGAGCTGGTGTACTATGTCCAGCTAACACCTTTACTTCTTCATGTGGCTTCTGCAACAGGTCAGCATTTTATTCTTGGAATTTACATTGTACTATAGCCTGGACTTATCTGTCCCTCATTTCACTGCTCATCTTTTGTCTTCTCCCATTGCAGTGCACCTCAAGCCTTAGTCTTAATACCCATGCAGCTCTAAGTTCATAGGTGTGTACTAGGCTAATGGCCCAGAAGCCTTTAAAAGCCTAGCCCATAGGATTACCCTGGCATTGTGCTACCCGACATTAGTTCCAAGTGCCTCTGTTGAGTAGAGCCACTGAAGTGATCCCCGGGGTGAATTTTCTATTTCCCATCCACTCATCAAAATTTTTCTTGAAGAGGGCCAGTGAGGTGCTCTGTTTGACATGTATGGGAAGTCTATTCCATAGCATGGACAGTCTCTGGGTTATGAACCTGTCCCTCCAGAATGTTCTGTTGATTGTGGTAATGAGATTGAGGTCCCTGGAGCTTGTGGTGTGGAAGAATTGGGATTTCGTTAGATGTAGCATTTCTAACAGAGCTGGGCCAGACATGGCTTTGTAAGTTAAGCAGAGATCGCCTCTAAGTAGGCGATATGAGACAGAAAATAGTTGGAGGTTTTTGAGTGTGTCCATATAGGCCAAGTGTTTAAGGCCTAGGATTATCTTTGTGAGGTACTTTTGTGGCCTCTCCAGTTGTTGCAGGTGTCTAGTGAGGTACATGCCAAATGGGGCATTGTACTCAATGATTGGCCTAATGAGGGAAGAGTAGAGGGAGACAATGACCTCTTTCTTCCTGGATGCAAAACCCTTAGTAATGAGATGTGCCACATAGAAGGACTTTCTGACAACAGTAGCAATGTGATGATCAAAAGAGAGGTTGCTGTCTACCTGTGTTCCTACATCTCTTATGACACCTTCTGTGTTCAGTGGACTACCATCGATGTGGTAATTCATGGGAACAGAGTTCTTCCCAAAGGGGATGACGACACATTTTTTGGCATTGAGCTTAAGGCCATGGTTCTGACACTAGTCATTGGTCTCAGTGAGGCCTTTCTGCAGGATGTCAACATCACTTGGGGAGTTAATAATATCTCCAAACTTGCAATTGTCTGTGAACTTTGTCAGCCAGAGTCCCTCCATGTTGGCCTGGACTTCAGAGAAGTAGATACTAAACAGGAGAGGACCCAGGATCGAACCCTGAGGGACTCCACTCATGACTGGTCGGAGTTTGACTTGGAGTCAGCTACTTTCACACTGTGGGTTCTATCTGTGAGACAGTTTGCAACCCACTTAGTGATATAGCGGTTGATGCCTAGCTTAGTGAGTTTTTCTATGACTCCTGAGTGATGTAAGGTATCAAAGACCTTGGCCAGATAAAGGTAGGCTGTATGAACCACCTTTCCATCATCCACAGTTCTGGTGACTGACTCAAAGAAGTCGACCAGGTTGAGCAGGCATGATCTACCCTTCACAAAATCAAACTGTGTGGGATCCAGAGTTTGGAGATTCCCTATATCCTTGTTTATTAGGTCCATGATGATGCATTCCATAGCTTTGTATATCAGACTCATCAGGCTAATGGGCCGATAGTTCCCAGGGTCTGTAGTCACTCGTCCTTTGTGGAGAGGGATGACTGTAGCAGTGCACCATTCGGTAGAGACAAAGCCTGAGGTGAGGCTGTGATTGAACAGTGCACACAGGTGAGATGCCAGTACACTCTGTAGTTCATGTAGAACACAGCCAGGGTTATTGTCAGGTCCCATAGAAGCTGTATTCTTGACATTGGACAGTGCTGTTGTAACCTGTGCAGCAGTAATACTGGGTGCCTGGCAATCTACTGGTATAGTGACTGGTCCTTTTGGGGGGGAGGGGTAATGTTGGGACTGAATCTGTTGGCCAGAATATTGGAAATATCTGTTGGCTCGGTACAGGAGGTATCATTGTGCAGTAGCTCAGAGCAAATCTGGGTATTGCTGTGTATATTCTTTACATAACTATAGAAGGCCTTATGGTTGTCTTTACTATCTGATGCAATTCTGTTTTCATAGCTAGCTTTAGAGGATTTGATGAGGGATCTCAGCTTTTTGTTGAGACTGATAAGGGATTTTTTTCCAGTCTTAGGACTTCACCTTATTCTGCATCAGCTTCTTCCACTATACATTCTAATAAGTGCATCTGGAATTTGTATTCTGCTCTGCAATGTTATTGCCATTAGGACAAGAGAGTATGGATAGAACTTCTAGACTACATTGCGTTATGACTTTTAATTGTGTTGCAATCAATAAAAATCTCAAGGAAAAAGAAAAAAATGGCTTCAAAAGAAAGTTTTGCCACTTGACCCAGATAAAATGCTTTGGTCTATCCAATTGTGACACACACCTGTCATCTGGCCCACATTCACTCACTCAATGACTCACTTCTCCTGTTGTGTTTATCACATCAGGCCCTCCCCACTGCATCCATGCCTGGGATACTATTCTCACTTTTGTCCCATCGATGGCTCCCCTGTTTGGTAGATACTCATTGGTCAAAGGTTAAAGTGTTTTCTGTGATTGTGCCTAGATCTTTAATGATGGTTTCATTATTTTTAATGAACCGACCATTTATTTTGTAATCTTTGTGTCCTCTTTGCAATCATCCTGACAGTGCTTGGTAAAAATGCATTTACTTACATGAAAGCTAACGTCAGCATTACTGTACTAGTTGTGTACTAGTTGTGTATTTTTATAGGCTGACAGATTGTTTCTGTATCGTCCGTTGAAGTACTTATGTTATCCATTTTGCAGTCATCAGCATATCTGGTTTCCTGGATGTCATTTTCAACTTTTATATCTGAGAAGAATTGTTGAAAAAGAAGTGCTTTCCCAATACAAAACCTGCAAGGATTCACTGATAACCCCATTAGGATAGATAGGTAACATCCCAGCCTAACAATTCTGTTACTTAAGCAAGAATATTGTTGAATGCCTTAACCAGCGTAAGACAGCAGTAGTCAGTCCTTCATCAAGTGCTGCTATAACCTTTTCAAAAAATTAAGCCAAATTCAGAAGAAAAAAGCTCCCCTTAAAAATTCATGTTTCACCTGTGACAGAAATAAGTTCCCTGTATACTTTTCAATAAGCTCTATTATGTCCCTCTTCATGATTTTGCATAAATACCAGTCAGACTGATGGGTCCAAAAGTGTTGGATCTATCAGCATAGGTTAGGAGTGTAGTCATATGTTAACTTTGTGTTTACAGAACTGGAAAGATATTAGTTACATTTTCCTTGGTTCTGTGTAAGAAAACACCACTTTTAACACAGCGTAAGGATATGTATGTATGTACAAAGTGCTATCTTGTGAGACCTGGGTGGATGGGCTGTAAGTAAAAAGCAATGGCAACATGTTACCCTTGCACCTAGGAGGAACAGTCAGAATCCTCATTAGGTCAATTATCCTGTCGGAAGATCAGTTGGCCATTGTCACCATCAAAACTGAGAAGTGGTTAGTTTAGATCATTGTATTAACTCATTTGGTTGCAAGTTTTGTTGTTTTTTTTCCATCCAGCTGTAAAAGATTTGTTGCCACATAGCAGCTGATCTCTGTCAGCTATCCATGACTGGTGATTGAGAAATAGGTGTTGCAATGAGGTCATGGATGCACTAGGTTCCAATCCTGGCTTAAATGGTCATAGTGGAGTTGCTACTGATTCAGGTGTTTTGTGCTCTTATAGGTACAATGTCTGGGTTTGAGGCAGAATGGAGTGTGATAATGCAGTATACAGAGACAGAAGTGGCCTGAGACAATAAAGCATTATAGTAAATAAGTGAAATGATAAAGACTTGTGTGTAAAGGTTGCCGAATAATTTCTCTCCATCACTTCTGAGTGGACCTTAGGTCGTGTGATTAAATTTCTGGCACAGGGTATACTTGGCATAAAACCAAAGATGTATTTAGCAGCCCTAGCAGTACTGATTTGTGTCACTGAGCAGGATATGTTGTATGCATCCTGTAAACAGAGCAGTGTAGTAAAGTATAGAAGACAGCCTCAGCACACATTTCTTTGGGAGATGAAAAGACCAGACAAGACTTAAAGACTATGAAAGAGATATAAATAAGGATATATTGAGAGAGAGACTGTGTGAAAGAGACTGAGAAATGTGTTTCACTGCTTGTTTTTGTAATCAGTTATATGTTAATATGTTTTATAATGTAAATAAAGAGCCGGCACATTTGGCTGTGTGGTCTGTCTAGCTTTGTTGTTATGTCCCAACAATTCAATAAGAATGAATACAGCTTGGCAGGAACACAATTCATTTATGCAAACAACATCGATATCTTAACCTTTACTCAGCTTTGCAGCATTTTTAAAAAGACAATAAATATTATTATATATAATTCGTAGTTCATTTCAGCTGGTTTTGAGGCTAAAAGTACTGACAACTGTGCTAGAGGAACCTGGAAGTGGGAAGAGGTCAGAATATTAAGCAGCAGTAACCAGATGAAAAAAACACGGTAATATATGATTTACTGTTTTAGGATTTAAATATAATAATGAGGAAAAACAAAGCTAATGGATGGTGTAACAGACTAACAAATATGTCAGTCAAAGTGTGAGCAAGGTTGGATAGCTGTATTCACCCAGGATAAACACTCTAAATCTGCTCTCCTCTCACTAAACTTTAACTTACCTCCAGCCCTACCCTCGACCTTTTCCTTCACAAATGTCTCCCTTTCCTCCCAATGTTTTCTTCACAATCATCACCTTTTTCCTTACAGCCTCATACCCAACTCCCCTCTGCATGTAGCTTATCTCTCTCCTGCTTTTTCACCCTAATTCACCTCTTCTTATGTTATTTCACCTTCTTCCTTTCCTCCAACCTTCTTTCGTTACTCTCTCAATCCCACATCCTCTCTGCACCTTATCTGTCTCATCCTTATCCACCCTAATTCACCTCCTCCTACGTTACTTCACCCTCTTGTTTTCCATCAACTTTCTTTCACTTCTGTCTCACCTTATGTCACCCTTATTCCTAGTACCTTAAACCTAGTGTCACATCTCTCTCACCCAAACTTGCTGCCCTTCCTAATCCCATCCCCCCTTCCATAACTTCACACAACTCTGATGGTATCTCATCTTTATCCACAGCCCAACCAGCTACCTCTGATTTTTGACATTTCTTATCACTCATCTCCTAACTATATACATCTAATCACAACTATCCAGTACTGACTATCTAAATCAGCCTTTAGTCTTTATGTACTGAATCTACTGTTACTGGTCTGCCTACTTAATGTGGAACACCAGCTTTCACAACTTGTAGTACTTGTCTAACTATGTTACTTCCTTAAAGACTGTTGTTCTAATTTATGTGCATACCTACGAATACCATGGCATTTTACTTGTTTGTGAGCTGAGTATTTTTGTTAATGTATGTGTGTGGAGCTTTTTCTCCCCTGGCTTCTGCTGAAAGGGGATTTTGCACAGCCCAGTCAGACTTTCCTGGTCAACAAAGGTAATAAATAAAATAAAATAAAATAAATTACCTCCTAAAAAGTTGGGTACTCACACATCAAGCCACTATACAGTACCCGGGTAGCTCAGTTAACTATCGTGGCAGTGTCTCAAAAATACACTTAGTATTGGTAAGGGAAAAGATCCGAATGCTATAGATTCTCTTCTCACACAGTACAACTGGATTCACTTTTCACTATTATCAGTGCCGCGCACTGTGCACTATAGGGAGTGTTGCTACAGTCTTCAACTGTTGTTCTTTTGGTGAGACAATAAAATGAGCTCTCATTTATCTGAGTCAGTGGCAATGCAGTTGAATGTAAAAGATTCCATGACATTTAGTAAAACAAATAGAGGAATTTTTCTGGTGTCCAGGCCAAATCCCCCCAACCAACTGAGGTTACCCCTAAAAGTACTCATATGTCTTGTCGGACTAACCTGATCAACAAAAAAAGTAGATTAATGAATCAATTAATAACTGTTTTATACCAGGCTTGTTCATAAGATATGGGGAGCAGAATGGCTGAAGTCTCTAGCCCATTGATGCACAGTGACAACATTTAAGCAGCAGTGGTCCACCAGGTCAGTGGAAGAAGTCTTATTCCTGGTGCCAAAGAGTGATAGTTCAGTCAGCACATCAACAGATGATCACTGAATAAGGGAACTGTAACTGATTACCAAGGCTCAGAAACACTCTAACAAGCTAAGTCTGGGCTCAAGTACTGACACAGAAATACCACGGGGACTTTTATGTGCCGAGTATTAAATTACAGAACACTCAGTGTAGAGAGCCGCAGGTCAGAACATCTGATATAAGGAATATACGGTTGTATTCTGTTAACAATACAGCAGTGATTCTAAAGTACTGGCCTGCTTTGAGAATTTCTGAAACTTGTTTTTGTGCAAAAGACTATGCATATTATGAGGAATGTTTCTCATTTGGGGTCTTAAAACATTAATGTTCCTCGAAGTTCCACATTGAAAGGATATATCACACATTCAGTGCTGATATCCATGGTAAATAGAACTGAGTCATACTAGTTGATTAAAATAACTATTATATAATTAAAAATATGATATTTTAACCATCCTGTGAACTTCCTAGATAAAGCTGTTATTAAGCTGTTAGTGATGGTTCCACATTTTGCCCATTTCTTTCACATTATTAAAGGTAGTGTTCCTCATTTTAGAGATGGAAGGTTGAGAACTATGGAACTGTGACAGCCTACCTTGATATCCACAGATCACGCAGTTAAGGAAAGAGTTTAAAGGAACTCAGGAAAATGCACTGGAAACCCCTACTTCTATGCTGATGTATTATTCCAGACTGCTAAGTGAGCCTCTTAGTGGAGCACTGGGGTACAGCAATTAATTTGATTACACTGTATTTACTTATAGGTTATAGGTGTGTAATAGGCTAATGGCCCTGGGGCCTTTACAAGCCTAGCCCATAGAAGTGTCCTGGCATTGTGCCACCCGTCATTAGTTCCCAGTGCCTCTATCAAGTAGAGCCACTAGAGTGATCCCCCAGGTGAACTTTCTATTTCCCATACACTCATCAAGATTTCGCTTGAAAAGGGCTAGTGAGGTGCTCTGCTTGACATGTATGGGAAGTCTATTCCAGAGCATGGGTAGTCTGTGGGTTATAAACTGTCCCTCCGGCATGTTCTGTTGATTGCGGTAATGAGGTTGTGGTCTCTGGAGCATGTGGTGCAGAGAGATTAGGATTTTTTTAGATGTAGTATTTCTAACAGAGCTGGTACAGACATGGTTTTGTAAGTCAAGCAGAGATCGCCTCTTAGTAGACGATATGAGACAGATAATAGCTAGAGTTTTTTGAGTCTGTCCATGTAGGACATGTGTTTAAGGCCTAGGATCCTCTTCGTGAGGTACTTTTGTGGCCTCTCCAACTGTTGCATGTGTCTAGTGAGGTACATGCCAAATGGGGCATTATACTCTATGACTGGTCTAATGAGGGAAGAGTAGAGAGAAACGATGACCTCTTTTTTCCTGGATGCAAAACCCTTGGTAATGAGATGTGCCACACAGAATGACTTTCTGACCACAGTGGCAATGTGGTGGTCGAAGGAGAGGTTGCACTCAACCTGTGTCCCTAGATCTCTTATAACTCCTTCAGTGTTCAGTGGGCTCCCATCAATGTGGTAATTAGTGGGAACTGAGTTTTTCCCAAAGGAGATGATGATGCATTTTTTGGCATTAAGCTTAAGGCCATGGTTTCAACACCAGTCATTGGTCTCAATGAGGCCTTTCTTTAGGATGTCTGCATCACTTGGGGAGTTAATAATGGCTCCCAGCTTGCAGTCATCTGTGAATTTGGTCAGCCAGAGTCCCTCTGTGTTGGCCTGGACGTTTGAGAAGGAGATACCAAATAGGAGAGGACCCAGGACTAATCCCTGTGGGACTCCACTTGTGACTAGTTGGCAGTCTGACTTGGAGTCTGCTACTTTCACACTGTGGGTTCTATCTGTGAGCCAATTTGCAAACCACCTAATGATATAGGGTTGATGCCTACTTTGCTGCATTTATCAATAATTCCTGAGTGAGGAATGGTATCAAAGTCCTTAGACAGATCGAGGTAGGTTGTATGAACTGCCTTACCTTCATCCACCGCTCTGGTGACTGACTCAAAGAAGTCAACCAGGTTGAGCAGGCATGATCTACCTTTCAAAAAACCAAATTGGGTGGCATCTAGAGTTTGGAGATTCCCTATATCCTTGTTAATTAGGTCCATGATGATGCGTTCCATAGCCTTACATATCAGACTTATCAGGCTAATAGGGCAATGATTTCCATGGTCTGTAGTCACTCTTCCTTTATGAAGATGGATGACTGCAGCAGTGCGCCATTTGGTAGGGACAAAGCCTGAGGTGAGGCTGTGAGTGAACAGAGCACACAGACGTTGTGCCAGTTCACTTTGTAATTCATGTACAACACAGCCAGGGATATTGTCGGGTCTCATGGAAGCTGTATTCTTGGCCTTAGACAATGCAGCTTTAACCTGTGCTACAGTAATGTTGGGTGCCTGGCATTCTTCCTGTATTGAGATTGGTCCTTTGGGGGGGGGGGTAAAGTTGGCACTGAATCTGTCGGCCAGTATGTTGGCAATATCTGTTGACTCAGTATAGGAGGTACCATTGTGCAGTAACTCAGAGCAAACTGGATATTGCCATAGAGATTCTTGATATAACTATAGAAGGCTTTGTGGCTGTTTTTAGTGTCTGTCGCAATTCTGCCTTCATAGCTGGCTTTGGAGGATTTAATAAGGGATCTAATAAGGGAGGCTAATAAGGGAATTTTTCCAGTTTTGGGACTTCGCCTTTTTCAGCAACAGTTTCTTCCTTCAGTTGTAGAGTTTATTAATGGCAGTGGACCACCAGACTGAGGAGAGCATCTTGGTTCTGTTGGATATGGCTAGTTCCATGCATTTATGTACGTGTTCGTACAGTGCATTGGTTTATGATTCAACAGTAATGCATCTATTTTCCATTGGCATGGATGCTGTGAAGTTAGCCACCTCTGTTTTTAGGAGTCCAAAGTCAACTTTGGAGAAGTTTTTCATGGTGGATACCTTTGTGGGGAGTGTGGGTGAGATGTGGATTTCCATGGTGATTAGTTTGTGGTTGGATCTAACCTTGGAGGAATTGACTATTGGTGTGAAGCAACGGTTGCCCATGTTAGTAATAACCAGATCAAGGATGTTGCTTCATCTACTGGGGGTAAGAATGAGATGGTCCAGGGCATTGGAATTGAAAAATTCCAGGAAGTGTTGGGCCAGTGCATTGGTGCATGAGTAGTTTTCCCAGCTGATGGAGGGGTAGTTGATGTCACCTAGTATGAGAGTAGTGGGTTGGATCTTAATAGTTCCCAGGGTGCTTAGGAATTTGGAGTGAGAGTCTTGGGACAAGGTTGGGGACCTACAGCAGGCTACGACCTGAATTGCTGTCTTACCTAATGTTAGTTGTACCTGGAGTATCTCAGATGCGTTATGCTGGGCTAGTAGTCTGAAGGTGTGCATATCCTTTATGAACATGGAGACCCCACCGCCTTTGGAGCTATGGTCCTTGTTCTGGGGCCAAAAGGTGTGGAATGAGTTATACCCTGGTAGTGCAGGGGTGCTTTCTGCTGCTTTAAACCAGGTCTCTGTTACACCACAAATCTCAATGTTCTTCATTTTGAGGAGTGCTTCGAGCGAGTGCATCTTGAGATGTAGACTTCCAGTGTTGAGCAGCATGACCCTCAGATTGCATTATTTATAGCTGTTACTGTGGTAATTTGGTCTTTGGAACACTGCCTAAAAAAGGCACTATAGGGGTGGCAAGAGCCTTAGCCAGCACCCTGAAACCCAGGGGTGACAGATGCAGGCCATCTCTGGCAAAGCATCAAGATCAGTCAATCATGTCATCCCAAGCAGACAGATACTGGATCCCCTTAGAATGACGCCAGTAACTTAGCCAATTGTTGAAGTCAATAATTTTCTGTTTGTACCGTGATATCATTCTGAGTGATGGTAGGATGCTGCTCAGGGCTAGGGTCATACTTGCCTGGGACACATAATTTGAGAGCTCCACCATGTCTCTTTTCATGTAGTCCAGGGAGGTGTGTTTCAGGTCATTCACACCCACATGGAAAATTACAGAGTCATACTTGTACTTATTGTGGAGTGACCTGAGTGCATGTGTTATGTGTTGGATTCTGGCACCTGATAGACTGTTACCTTCTCCTTATTCAACCTAGTGAGTGGGACATCAGTGTGCCTCACTATTGAGTCACCTATCATTATTGTATTGGGCAAGCTGCTTTGCCTTAGGGGCTTAGGTTGAGGGGCACACTGTGTAGGTGAGCTGTGTGTCTTGTGGTTTGTGCTGTGTTGTGGTGGTCGAGTCCATTTCTGTCTTGGAGGCCTTTGCTGTTTGGGCAGATTTCTATTGAGAGCCTCTGTGAAGGTAGGGTGTGTGGTTTGTGTTTTTATGTGAGGGCTGTGATGGTGGGTGTTCTGGAGGGCTATGTGTTTGATGTGGTGTGGTGCAGGTGTTGACCTTGTCCTCTTGACCAGCTATTCTGGTCTTGCCTGGAGAGTGCATGGCTTCCAATTTGCAGATATAGGCACATTTCTCACAAGTCTGAGTGTTGGGAGGTATGAGGAGAGGGTTGTCTGTGTACATGAGGCAGTTGCTACACTGTCTCAGAATGCCCAAGTTCACCAGGTTAATAGGAGAAAGCACAGGAAACTGACCTTTAGATATGCCAGGAGGGATGGTCATCATTACTAAGTACTGGAGCTGTTTCTTTATAGGACGTCTAGTGCTGATAGCACTTATGTGCGCTACAATAATTGCTACAAAAAGCCTGATGAAGTGCTGGTGAATAAGCTAATTAAAGTGCAAGATGGAAGAGAAAGTTGAAAGAGATGGAAAAAACTGCCCAAATGGCCAATAAACTACAATTTCAGAGCCAGAAACCACTCCCCCTGTGGTAGATAGGCTACCTAGTGCTTACCACTCCTACTGATGCTGGAAGGCTTCCCTCTAACACAGAAGGGTCTGGGGAACTCAGAAACTTACCAAACAGTTCTGGATAGTAATTCATGGTTCAGAAGCTAAAGCGGTGGGCCTTTGCTAAATTCTCACTATAAACAATAGAATGAGCTGATGTAGTGTCACTGGGAGGAGTGTCCAGTATCAACTTTATAGCAGAGGCGGGCAACTCAAAGCCACCTAGACTTAAAACCACAACAACGACTGGGCAGGTGGGTTGGAAAAACAGTTGTAGAGATTACAGAGATATGTATTAAAACACAAGTGCAGAAGGCAATTCGAAATAAACACATCTTTTTCAAATATCACCGAAGGGCAGTAGGGCAGTCTCTGCAGCTTACAACAGCTTGAGCAAACAAGTATAGCTGTTTTAAAAACACTGGCTATTAAAGGCAGAGAAACAGAAACCAGCCCAATTATCCAGTCAAAAAATAACAGTTTTGCAGGAATGTCTTTAGCTAGATTAAACCAGCCTGATGACTTTCTCTCACAAAGAAAACAGCTAGCCCTCTCCAGACAAGTATTTCACTGCAAGCTGAAAGGGACACAACAGTAAAAGATACTCAGCTCTATCACACAACAGAAAAGTGACTAAAAACAGTTGTACATATTACAGAGATATGTATTAAAACATAAGTGCAGAAGACAATCGGAAATTACTGGCATTTGTTTACAGGGAAAGTCCAACTGGGCACAGGTGCCCTTTTTTCAGTAGAGGCCAACAAAGAAAATCTCCAAGTTTCATACTTAAAGCAATCAATATTTACAGTAACTATTTTTATTGTGCAGTTTTAGTGAATACATTGCAAAATAGTCAGTATAATAAAAGCTGTATTGATATTTGCAAACATTAAAATGCACACGTTGTGTTGAGAATTTACAGAAGGAAGAGTGGTGTACAAAGTAGGTAGCAGTAATTTAAGAAATACAGTGGAGTGAGGTGTTAGTAGTGATGAGTATGACTGTTAGCAAAAAATCAGTGATGGAATAGTAATTTGGTTGTGCTAATTAGACGTACGTATAAGTACCACAATAAAGTGAGGTATTAGAAGGGGATAAGCAGGTTAAGGGATTTAGTGCTTTAAAGGGAGGTATAAGAAAGGCGATGAAGGTTGTTAGAGAGCTATGTCCCAGACAAGGAGCAGGGACAAAGCCAGGAGACAAAGAGGAAGTCCTATAGTAATGGTTTGAAAAGATGAAGGTGCATGATATACCTGATTGAAATAAGAATTTTGTAAGTTCTAGCCAGACTATTTGAATACAGACTGCACCCAGCAGCCATTTGTGATTTACAACTGGTAAGCAGTTGTTTATCATTTGACCGAAGGAGATGATCTGGATGATAGTATTGAAGTATGGAACTAATTGTTGGCCAGACAGATGGGGTATAGATTATTTTGTTGGTAAAGATGAGCTGAATGTAAGATAGGTGGTGAGGAGGGTCAAGTCAGTTAAATGGTTTTACTGCTAAGCAGTGGTGGGTCTGGTATGGCTTGTTGCAAGTAAATCAGGTGACTTTGTTATAGCACTGTCCAAATTTATAAGTGAGTGTTGTAGGTTAGTCATGATAGGGGTCCATATAGGAGAGAAGGTAAGAGGTAAGTGGTAGCTAGAGTTACCTTGGCAGAATTTGTAAGGAATTCCTTTATTCTATGTAGGATACCTAGTTCTGAAGGGTTTTCTGGATGCTGTTGTGGGAATGTAAATTGGATTTAAGATTTTATGGTAACTTCAAGCATGGTATTATTAAAAGAAGACATTTTAAAGTTTATTTTTCAATGGATATGGGATTTTAGAAAAAGAGAAATAATTTATTTTGGGGGGAAACAGGGATTCAGTAGCAGAATTAAAGGCTCTTGAGTAATTCTCTGAAGCTGTATTAGGTTGTCATAAATGCAGGTTGAGGTCACATGTGCAGGTTACTCAAGTGGGAACTGACTTGCGGATATGCAGCAGTCCCATCAGGGTGGGGTCTGAGATTGCTTTGTATGCCAGACAGAGGTCACCTCTGAAGAGTCTGTAGGAGACTGAGTAGAGGGACAGGACTTTTAGCCTATCTGTGTAGGGTAGATGTTTGAGGCCTTGGATTCTCCAGATGAGGAACCTCTGTGGTCTCTCCAGCTGCTGCATGTGCTTTGTGAGGTATATGCCGAAAGGGGCATTGTACTCAATAATGGGTCTTATAAGGGAATAATACAGGGAAGTTATGACCATCTTGTCCCTGGATGAGATACCGTTACTAATGAGGTCAGCCATGTAGAAAGCTTTCCGTACAACGGAGGCAATATGGTGGTCAAAAGTCAGTTTGCTATCAACCTGGGTGCCCAAATCCCTCACAACTGATTGCATGCTTAGTGCCTTATTGTCAATGTAATAATATGTGAGGATGTCATTCTCCCCAAAAGAGATGATGAACTTTTTGGCATTCAGTTTGAGGCCATGTTTCTGGCACAAGACATTTGTTTGGGTGAGATCCTGTTGGAGGATGTCCACATCACTAGGGGAATTAATGACAGACCCACCTTGGAGTCATCTGCAAACTTGGTCAGCTATAGCCCACAAGATTTGGCCTGCACCTTTGAGAAGTATATCCCAAACAGCAGAGGCCCCAAGACCAATCCCTGGGGTACACCGTGTGTTATGGGTCTACTACTTGAGGTGGCTTCCCCTATTTTAACTAGGTGGGTTCTATCAGTAAGCCAGTTTGCTACCCATCTGGTAACATATGGATTGATGCCTAGCTGAGAGAGTTTATCTATTATACTTGAGTGGGGAATAGTATCGAAGGCCTTGGCCAGGTCAAGGTAGGTGGTGTGCACCATCTTCCCCTCGTCTATGGCCTTGATGACTGCCTCAAAAAAGTCGACCAAATTTAACAGGCATGACCTCCCCTTGACAAAACCAAACTGTGTAGGATCAAGTGTCTGGAGGTTGCCAGTGTCCTTGTTAATGAGGTCCATGATAATCCGCTCCATGGCCTTGCAGATAAGACTATAATTTCCTGGATCGGTGGATGCTCCACATTTGTGCAAAGGGATGACAGTAGCTGTCCTCCACACAGGTGGGATGAAGCTGGTACTCAAGCTTTGGTTGAATAGGGTGCCTAATGGTTATGCAAGTTCCTGCCTGAGTTCATGTAGGATGCAGCCTGGGATGCTATCAGGTCCCATGGAGGCTGTATTTTTTGCCTTTGAAAGGGCAGTGATGGTTTGCTCCCTAGAGATAAGGGGAGGGGGGCAGGTACTGGGGATGCCTTGTTTTACTGATGGGGGGACAGAGGAGTGAAGTTTTCACTGAACCTGTCTGCCAGCAGGTTGGCTATATCTACAGGGTTTGTGTATGTGGTGTCCTTGACCACCAGTTCTGAGCAGATCTGGGTGCTTCCCTTGAGATTGTGGGCATATGTGAAGAAAGCATTATGATTGTCTTTAGTAGATGTGGCCAGTTTGAACTCGAAGTTTGCTTTGGAGGATTTCAATAGTGCTCTTTTTTGCTTGTTCAGGCAAAGGAGAGATTGTTTCCAGTTAGACACCTGCTCCTTCTTGGTCTTGGACAGCAATTTTTTCCTTTTATTATAGAGTTTATTTATTGTAGATGTCCACCGGACAGGTTTACTCTTCCTTGAGGAGGATGATTTCATCCTGTCTGGTATTCCTGATTCAATGTGGCTATATAAATGCTCATATAGTACTTTGGTGTAGGTTTGGACATATGTGCCAGTTCCTGTGGAGGGGGAGGGGGCTGTGAAGCTGTTTATACCTTCCCTCAGGAGGATGTAATCAGCTTTGGAGAAGTTTTTTTTGTTTGACCCTAGCTGGTGGGGGGGGTCGGGGGAGATGATGAATTCAAAAGTGACTGCTTTGTGGTCAAATCTTACCAGGGATGATGACACTCTAGGGATGCTGCAGTGGTTATTCATGTTGGTTAATACCAAGCCCAAGATATTTTCACCTCTTGTGGGGGTGTAAACCAACTGGTCCAAGGCATTTCATTGACAAAATCAAGGAATCTCTGGGTATTTGTTTTTTGACATGAGTATTTCTTCCAACCTATGGTTGGATAGTTAAAGTCGCCCAGGATCAGGGTAAGGGGTTGAATCCTGATAGATTCGAAGAGGTCAATATAGGTGGAGTGGGCATCTTGAGTCAGAGTTGGGGGCCTGTAGCTTGCTATGATTTGAATAGGAGTCTTATCAATTGTTAACTGCACCTGGAGTATTTCCTGTGCATCATACTGTTTGACCAGCTAAGAGGTGTGTATGTCTTTTATATATATTGCAACTCCATCTCCTTTTGTTTTGCTGCCCATGGTTTGGGGTCTGAATGACTGATAGGATAAGTAACCTGGTATGGCTGGGGTTCTTTCCGCAGCTTTGAATGAGGTTTTTGTGACTGCACAAATGTCAGCTTCTTCCAGGGTTAACAATGCTTGCAATGAGTGCAGTTTCATGTTTAGATTCCTAGCATTTAGCAGCATGACCTTTAATTTACGTTTTGATGAAATTTTCATGTTGGTAGTTTTGACCTCATGGCATTTCCTATAAAATGCTCTATGAGCCTTGCCAGGAGCCTGAAGCCCAAGGTAGACAGACGCAGGCCATCTCCATCAAAGCATGTCATCCTAGGCTGTCAGGTACTGGATCCCCTTGGAATGACACCAGAAACTAAGACAATTGTTAAAGTCAATCATTTTCTGTTTGTACTGAGGCATCACTCTGGGTGATGGTAGAATGCCTCTTAAGGCTAGGAACATATCTGCCTGGGACACATACTCAGCAAGCTCGATCATGTCTCTCTTCATATAGTTCAGGGAGGTACTTCTCAAATCATTCACTCCAACATGGACTATGACAGAGTTATAACAGTACCTGTTGAGAGACTTGAGTGCATTGGTGATATGCTGGATTCTGGCACCTGACAAGCAACTAACCGTGACTTTCTCCTTCTCCAGCCTGGTGAGGGGCACATCTGTGTGTCTCATAATGGAGTCTCCTATGACTAATATGTTGGGTTTATGTTTAGGCCTTAGTGGCTGTGAGACACAGGTGTGTGGACTATGTGTAGTGTGTGGTGTGGTGGGCTGTGGAGTTTGCTTGTGTTTATGCCTCGGAAGTCTCTTTTGTTTGGGTATACTTTTGTTGAGGACCTCCGCATATGTGGGATTGTGTTGTGTAGGTGTGGGTGGTGTTTGAGGTATGGTGTTCACGTTGCCCACCTTCTCAGTGCCAGATATACTGGTTTGTGGGTTAGACAGTAATGACACTAGGTGCTTGATGTATTTGCATCTCTCACAAATTGTGTTCCTAGGTGGTAGTAGTAGAAGGTTGCCTGTTTACATGAGGCAGTTGCTACACTGTCTCAGGATGTCCATGTCAACCAGACTAGTAGGAGAAAATGTAGGAAATTGTCCATCCATATTTGTCAGAAACTAAAAGAGCTAAGAGGGTAAAGGGAGAAAGGTCTACAAGCAGTACTACTAGATGATAACAGAAGTGCTACTAAGGGAAAACTTGTAGCTGGAATAACTCAAAAAGGGTTTAAACCCATGCAGCTGAAGCTCTGGATGCTGCAGACCTGTATTTAGACTGTGCTACTCAATTTTAAAGTTAAGAACTCAGTAAGAAAAAACTCACAATGAAACACAGATTTATAGTCAAAAGACTAGAACTCGCAGTATGGAAAAATACAGTTAAACAGCAACAAAATGCAGTAAAATGCAGTTAAACAGTAATGAATTGCAGCAGATAGCAATGAAATATAGTTAATCAGTAAATTGCTTTGAAACAATAGCTCACAAATCACAACAGTAACAGCACTAATAAAGCAACGATTCAGTAGAATACTGTCATCAATTTAGTGAGGGTACCAACAACCAATAATAAATGCAGCAAACATAAATGAAGTAGAAAGCGATACAGTTTTTTTTTAGTAGAAAATGAGGAGATGGAAGATAATAAGATAATTCAAGGTTGAGAAGCTAAAGGGGTGGGCTTTTACTAAGTTCTCACGATAAACAGTAGAATGAGCTGATGTAATGTGACTGGGGGAGTGTCCAGTATCAGCTTTACACTAGAGGCAGGCAACTCAAAGTCACCAAGATTTAAGACCACCACAGCAGCTGGGACGGAGGGTGCAACAAAAAACAGTTGCACAGATTACACAGATATACAGTAAAAAAGAAGTGCAGAAAACAGTTCAAAATAAGCACTCATCTTTTTCCAATATCACAGTAGATCAAATGGCAGAAGGCCTATCTCATTGCAGCATTGCTTTAGCAAATAAGTACAACTAGTTTAAAACACTGACTATTAAAGGCAGAGAAACAGAAACCAGCCCAATTATCCAATAAAAGTAATCATGTTGCAGGAATGCTTCTAGCTAGATCAAACCAGACTGATTCTTTCTGCCACAAAGAAAACAGCTAGACCTCCCTAGACAAAATATTCTGCTACAGGCTCCAAAGGTCACAAACAGTAACAGATATTCAGCTCTAACAGACAACAAAAAGGAGACTAAAAAACAGTTGCACGTGTTACAAAAAACAGTTGCCCAGATTATTTGACTTGATGGGTACTGAGTCTGTTTTTATATACAGGGAGGTGATCGCTGAGAGAATCAGAGACAGTACCACTGGAGACATACTTAGTGGAGTCAGACACCAATATCCAGTCAAGAATTGAGACACTGTTTTTGGGATAGTTATAACCAAGGGCGGCTCGTGGCATTGGACTGCCGGACTGCAGCCCCCTCAGCTAAAAAAAAAGAAAAATTACCTTTTTGTGTACAGTGTGACAGAGAGTGAGACTATTATTTTTTTGGTTTAATTTGTTGATCTCCAAGTCCGCGACTCTGCAAGTACGCGTATGCGCACTTCAACCGCCTCGGGTTGCGGTGGTTTTAAATAAAGATTTTTTTGTTTTGTTTTGTTTGCAGCCCGGTGGACTAATTAAGGCATCATTGTGATGCTCAGCAGTCTATGTGGTTCCAAACCGCATAGAATTAAAAGGGGCTCGGACTGTGACGTCCGCAGGCACGTACATGACGTGCTTGCTGGGCTAAATGCTGCTGATTGGTTGTCGCTCTCTTCCCGGGCTTTATGTGCTGGGAAAAGAGCAAGAATCAAACAGTAAGTCAGTTGTGGGTTGATTCATGACTGAGTCAGTACTCAGTCACATGGGAAGGATTTACCGAACCTGGATTTATTATTTATCATTTTAATTTGCTATTTGCCATTGGATTTTTTTTTTTTTTTTGGGCGGCTCAGAAGAACAGAAGAAGAACTGAAGAAAGAAGTAGTAGAAGAAAGAAGTTAGAAGAAGAAGAAGAACAGAGTGAAGGTGCAGAAGTATACCAGGTAAGTAGGAAGGGTTAGCTAAATGGCAGGGAAACCGTATATAGATTGTGACTTGACATACACCTTCTATTTTGACATTAAAAAATGGACGGATGGGGATGACCTTGGCATTAAACTCACAAGTATATATAGGCAGTCATTATGGAAATCTTTGCCAACTGTTTTTTTTTTTTTTCAGAAAATATTTATTCCTTGTTAAGTTGTTTTATCATTCTTTCAGCTGTATTTTGTCTGTGCTGCAATTTAGATAGTTCATTACATTTTACAGCAATCCTCTGACCTGTCAAAATAAACAATTCATGGCTCTCAGGGTGTTTTCATTTTAAATTCTTTGCACTGTCTGATACTTGTAAAAACAAATGATTCATATTATATGCTTTACTAAGTTACTGCCAGCTTCCCCTCTGTTTTGTGTTTAAAACTTTGAAATTACTAAGTGCAATTTAGACAATTTCAAGTATTATAGTGGGTAATTTCCTTCCTGTAACTCTTTAATATGTCACCTGACCTGTCTTTAATATAATGCCCTCAAGGGTTACACACATTTTGTGCTGGCTGGAGCTGTGGTAGTGAGGAATTTCAACTTTGCCAATGCTACAAAGACATGTGTCTACAGTATTTCTCCCTGGGCCTCTGCTGAAAATTGTTTTTGTTCCATCAGAAGTAAAATTGACAGGCATTTGAATTTCAGACTTCATATTCTTCAGAAAATACATAGTAAAACAACTTTTTATTCTAGCAATAAATATATAGTAACACAAACTTTTATTATAGCAATGTTTTAAGTTTATAAGATGACTATTTGAAATTTGTCCTTATTTTTCGGACTGTAATACCCTGTTATTGGCTTTGTCCAGGTTTTTTGTGCTAAGGTTGACAGCTATGGCAAGAACTGAATTCACTGAATATGTTTGAGGGCTGTATTCCCTCATTACTGGGTTTGTCCAGGTGTTTTGTGCTAAGAGGTTGACAGCTATGGTGAGAACTGAATTCATTAAATGATAGCTATTTAAGTTTCAGTCTTCCTCTCTTTCGCAAAGCAACTGATTTGGCATAGTGGTATGTTGCTCTTGACTGTTTTGCACAGGGATCTTGGCAGTAAAATGTACAGTGGTAACAGCATTTTTCTTTCATAAAGCAGGTGATTTGGCATAGTGGTATGTTGTTCTGACTCTTTTGCACGGGGACCTTGGCAGTAAAATGTATGGTGGTAACACAGCATTTTATTCTAGCAGCTTTCCAAGATTATACAAGCAACGTTTAATGCGTCCCTGGTTTTTGCCCGTTTGACCCACCCCAATAAATTTGGCTTTTTCCAGACGTCTTGTGCTGCGAAGTTGAGATGCAGTTGAGTATTGAGTAGATTTTACAAGGAGCTGAGAGTTGCAGGGGAAGAGAAGTTTAGTGCTGATTATGCTAAGTCAGCTCGCATTGCTAATAGCACAACAGGTTGTGTACTTGCTTTTGATGAAGAAGGCTGTGGGTTCTACTCCCACAAGAGGTGGATGCTGCCGTACTGAGAATGTTCTCCTTGGTGAAGATACTAACTATGAGTCTGTCATCAGTTTGCCATCCATTTCCTTTTGCAATATTACTAGCTTATTTTTTTAATGTAATATAGGCAATTTATTCCTGAGGGGCAACAGACACTTTATTTTTCGATGAAACCATGAAATATAAAGGTGTTTGCTAGCAGCAACCTCTTCATTAGTTACAGATTTTTTTAATGTGGAATTATTTAGATGACTTTTACTTTTTCAGAGATTGTGCATATTTACTGATAATGGACTGTAGAATTGTGCATATTTACTGATAATGGACTGCAGAATTGTGCATATTTACTGATAATGGTGGACTGTGGAATTGTGCATATTTACTGATAATGGTTGACTGTAGAATTGTGCATATTTACTAATAATGGTGGACTGTGGAAGTCTGAGTAGACTTTTATGATAAATGTTCTGAACTGGGCAGTTTTGCCATTATGGGTGCATGCATTTTGTTTCATTGCTTACTGGAAAAATGTTCAAAACAAATTTAAAATGCCCTCTAACAACTGTACTGTATTGTACAAGGAATATAATTTAGTACAATGAGGAAGGTGCATCAAAGTGCACATGTATGTTTCATATGCAAGGGGCCTATGATTTGAAAACAGCCCAAAATTAATCTTTATCTGCCATTGGCAAAATGTATTTTCTTTGAATGTGGGTTTCAATGCTGTTTCAATGAATGTGAGTTTCAAGGACAGAGAAGTTTTAATGCTAAGTTTTCATTGTGAGACTGCATTGCTTTGTTTAGCAGATGACTTAGTGTTTGTGCTGTAAAATACAAAATAAAACTTTCAAATGAAGTCCAACTCATCACAGAAGTAAAGCAGTATGCACATTAGTGTTTATGGTAAATGGAGTGAAATAGCCAAGTAATGGTTCATTGGAATGGCTGCAGAGGCTCCATTCAACCATGATTTTGTCAGGGGGGAAGGGCAGCAAACTCAGATAGGCCCAGCTGAACTATACCTCCCAACTGTCCAGATTTTCAAAGAATGAATAGATTTTTGCTTCTTATTATTGGTTTGTTCTTCATAAAATTTGTAGTTTTCTGGCAAATCATTTAGGAATTAAGTCACTAAATAATGATACACTGAGTTTCAGACTTCATAACCTTCAAAATATGCATGCTAAAGTAAGAACTGTTATTCTATCAACTGTCTCAATTTATACAAGAGCAATTTTTAGTACTGTTTATATGTTCCCCCAATATATTTGGCCTTGTCCAGATTTACTGCATTAACAGGTTGAGAGGTACATGCAAATAAATTGCTTTATATAATTAGGGATAGCCAACCTCTCAACTGTCCCCGATTTTGGCTCAAAATGTTGCTCTTCCCCCTAATAATCCCTCCGCAAAATAGCAATTTTGGAAGAAAACATGGAGGGTTTACAATTAAGAAATAACTGTAATAATCAAAGTTATAGATTACTTGAAATGCATGTAGATTCTTTTATTTTGTCAACTGCTCAAGTTAGTTGTACTAATATTAAAGTGTCCCTTCTTTGGTAGGTTCCCAGCTGTATTGTGCGGCTATTTTATATTTTTGCATCACATTTTTGGTCCATTTTTCATAAAATTGTGTTTTTTGACAAATTAGTGACAAATCACTAAAGACTGAAGTTAGAAAATAATGACAGACATTTGAGTTTCAGGTTTTATACCCTTCAGAAAATTCATACTAATGCAAGACCTATTCTATTATCTTTCTAAGTTTATTAGAGCAATATTTAAAAATTGTCCTTATTTTTGGGCCTTTGTTCCACTTCTGTGTATGGCTTTGTCCAGATTTCTTGCTCTGAGGTTGAGAGGTATGACAAATGTGTCAGGGCCATCACAGTCAGCCAGAGACATTTCAAATTGTGACATACTTGTTGCACCCCACTCCCCCATGTAGTGACTCTGGATGTGTCCAAGCAAGGCAAGGGGAAGTTATGCAGTGTAAATGTGCAGTGTGTCCCCCCATCCAAGGTAGACACAAGTACTACAGTGGCTTTTCATCTGTCCTTGATTTTGCAGAACGGTCTGGTTTCTGTCATATTTTTGTACTGTTGATTTATGCTTATTACTCAGATTTATGCTTATTACTCAGAAAGTGCCTGTTGCTCTGTGTTTAAGTAGCAATGCTTTAATGACCATAAGGTAAGCTTGTCTGAGATCGTAAGATCCAAGTAAGCTTTAATAAGCATACTGTTAAAGAATTGCCAACATTGAAAGCCTTTCTGTTGTTGCCATGCAGAGAATACTTGACTAGATAATGTATAAGCCTTGGGTATTAAAGGACAGGATTCCATTATTTTAAAAAGCTCATTACACTTGTTGGAGACTTCCAGTCATCTCTACAGATGTTACCCGTAAACTAAACAGAATGCCAATCATGTGTGGTCCATAACCTGTACAGTAATCCTTTAAGCAATGTATCTTGAGCTTGTTTCTTGTTTGCTTTTCAGTTTTTACTTTGATCATGTTTTCCCCATGAAACAAGTAGATAGTTGTCAGGCAACAGGTCTTTTTTGGATAAGAAACATTTTTACAAGTGGGAGCATCACAGAGATTTCTACTTTCAGCATGTTACTTGGTACTTTAATAAAGCTGAATATAAATTATAATTAGAACTGCAGTGCAAGGAGAAGTGGTTTGAGCTGAGTGCTTCTTGTTTTTCTTATACTTGATTTTGACTGGCATTCCAGTAATGTATTTAAAAAGTAATTTATTTTTTCATGCCTCACAACCTTTTGTTTCCATCTAGATATTAAGTAAGCTGTCATGCAGCCAATGCATTGAAATATTTTTATTCTTCTACACTTATTTTTGTCTTGATTGGACTCTCATAATGATGGTTTGGCACCCAGGGCAGCATATTTAATTAAAGTTAGTTTTTGTGGTTTTGAGCATAGCTCCTCCCCTTTCTAGTTGGCCACACCCCTTCCCTTGACCCCACCCATTCAGCTGTCTCCTACAGCCCTCCTTTGATTTGAAGTCACCAGCTGCCACTGGTTATAACATGTGTGTGTGGGGGGGAGGGGGGGAGTTGAGGAAATCCAAACAGGTTTAAAATAGTTGATGGATATTTTGTGGAAATAAAATGCCAATTGAAATTAATGTCACCTAGGATGATCTTTTCATTAGAAACTATATGTAAAATCCAGTTTAAGATGTTTTAAGAGTTGTAACATTATTACCTAGGGAATACAGAGTACTAAAATACACAATTGTTTATAGTTATTTAGTTAAAGGTGGAAAAATGAGGATTTTGGTGTTATGGAATTTAGAAATAAGTTTACTACAGGGTAGGCTTTCTAGATAGTCAGAGTACAGTAAAGCTACTCCATCACTTTTTGCTTTTGAGTTTGATCAGCCCTGATGATAGTATAACCAGGGAGTGATATTTCAGAGTCAACTATATGTGGTTTTAGTTATATGTTTCAGTAATGGCAAGAATATCTGGTTTATTCTGGCAGATACAGGTGTTCAGTTTTTAGATTTTATTATAGATGTGATGAGTGTATCTCTTAGAAAATTAATTTAAACTGTTTGGCTGAGTTTGAGGTAGGTTGGCTGAGTTCTGATGGTTATGGTGATGCTGGAGTGGTCCTTGTATTGGAAGGAGATATATGGGCTGAGTAGGAAAGGGATGGTTGGCTTGGTATGAGTTGTTGAGGTTTTTGGTGAGTCAGAATGGGAAGACAGGCTGGTGCTGGAGATGAATATGCCTAAAAACACTTTGACAAGACTGGCAACCTTGTTTCGGTTTAACTTTTAGAGTTAGTTTTCATTGATGTAGTAGTAATTTGAATTTGAAGTAAAGGCTGGGTTAGTCATTGTATGTATTTGAAATGATTAGCAGTCAAGTGGGGTGATTTGAATGGTTAGAAGTACAGTGGACAGTGGGAGATATCTGTGTAATATTGAATGGTATATGGTAAATTGTAGGATGATAAAAGAGAAAACATAAGGACGCAGTAATATTTAAGAAAAGCATGGTATGTAGGTTTGTAGAGAGATCAGTCATTAAGAAGAGCTAAAGCACTGGGGTAACAAATATAGGAGGGGCAGAAGTGGTTAGATGAGTGTGGAGGATAGAGTAAGTTGTGATCACTGGGGTCAGTTAGCAAATATAAGGGAGGAAAGACAGCTGTGGTGCTTAAATACAGACTGATGGTTAGGAGTTGTGTGTGGATCATTGTGCCAGGGCATGTCTATATTTATGTGCATGCCTTTAAGACAGGTGGGACACAGGTGGAGTTCTGGGTGGAGAACAGATCCTATAAATGTAATGGCATGAAAGGTGGCTAACATTATAACCTAAAATAAAGCAGGATATACAGTGTGGATGTAAGAACTTACTGGAAAACTTGCAAAGACAGAATTGTAGGACTAGGAATACATGTGATGGAGATGCAGGCAAAAATAGAATAAGAACACAGTGAGGGAAGAGAATCTACAAAGGTAATCAGGGTGCTGGAGTGTACACCCATCTTTCTGCTGAATCTGGGCTATGTATGCTACACTGTAGGGGTAAAGTCGACTGTGAAGCTGTGTGCTCTCCCCAGTAAACAACTTGTCCCCTGCCACCCAACAATTTCTTGTCCCCTTTAATGTATGACTTTTTAAAAATGCATCAAAGGATACTTAACTATTCAGAATAGTGCTCTATAATGGGTTATCAGCTTGGGAACATCATCTGCAGCATATAATGTTGTCCTCTTTATAAATGATACCCTGCTCTGAGATACTGAACATCACAAGGATACATCAGTCCTCCTGTTCTGCTGAGGCTCAGGTCTTAACCACTGTCTCAAAGGAAGGCCACAGGATGGCCATGAAAACTAGTGGATGGATCTTGGTGCTCCAAGGGTACAGTAAGAGAAGATTAACCCTTTACCTGTATTGCCTCACAGTTATTTATCTATTCACTCAAACCATAGATCCTCCATAGAAGCAACAACACTGGAGACAATGGAGGGTGATGAGGTTCTACACAGTGGACAGTCCTTGTGCCTGGCTTGGACACCTGTGACTGCAAGACTTGGATTGCTTCTAAAACCATTTGGATATGCAAAGCTGATATAAGTATATTATTTGCACTTATTCTGTTTCAGTGATATTTAACACTTCTGTACTGCATTTATTTATTTATTTTGTTGACTTTATCACTGTTTTTCAGCCTGCACTTGTTAAAGAAACTCCATCTGTTTGTTACTGTATTGCTCTTAAGTTCTTCTTTTAACACTATTCTGATATTTGCTAAAGTCCCCTGATAGTGCAAAACCTGTTCTGAGTTTTCCAAAGTTCTCCCGGGTCTGCCAAAATATTTCTAGGTTTTGCAAACTTTTTGTGTGTTGTGAACATTTCTCAGGGTTAGTGAACTTATTTCCAAGAATTCCTGATACTTCAACAATTCTTACTTTTGTTGTAAAGCATTTGTTACTGCACTTGAACTCAATGCCAGTTCTTTTTTTTTACATTGAGAGGGTTCTTTTGCACTCTGATGGGAGCAGAGAGCTAAAATCAACCCATCCAAGGTGGGAACCACTGCTCGATAGCTTATTGTGTTTTTATCTGACTGGCCTGAGGGTTTAACTTAATAAAAGTCTTTCATCCTGCTGGTATAAAAGAATTAAATTTTTGTGAGGTTGTGCTAATTTATTCAGAGCTTCCTTGTACCTGGCTTGGACACCTGTGACTGCAAGACTTGGATTGCTTCTAAAACCATTTGGAACTACAAAGCTGATATAAGTGACTGGCCTAAGGGTTTAACGCAGTTCACAGTGCTTGCATATAAGCAAACCTCTCCAATTTAAAATCTTCTATAGAAAATGCTCTCCATAGCCACTGTTCACAGCTGCTCAAGAGGTGCCAGTTCATACGAGATTATTAGGCTAATGGCCCTAGGGTCCTTACCAGCCTAGCCAAGTTCAACCCTTGTTCCCTTAAGGGTCTAGAGATATAGTCTATGTTATAAGCAGATCTAAATCAGCAGCAACTGCCCCAATCCAAGAGGGACATAGGTGAAACACCTGTGGTGAATTTGTGGTTTCCCATCCAATCATCCAAGTTAAGCTTAAAAAGGCTTAATGAGTGGCTCTGCTTAACCTTTATTGAAAGTTTATTCCAAAGGAGAGGCAACCTCTGAGAGATGTATCTGACTCTCCAGCAAGCCCTGTTGATGTCACATGCTAGGTTAAGGTCCCTAGAGCCAGTGAATTGTGTACCATTTAACTTACAAATGTGCAGCATTTCCATTAAGGCAGGATCAGAGGTTGTTCTGCATGCAAGCCACAAGGTGCCTCTGGGTAGTCTATATGATACAGAGTATAGTGATAGTGATTTCAGTCTGTCTACTTAACACATGTTTTGAAGACCCTGAATGTTCTTTGTGAGGAAACTTTGAGGTCTCTCCAGTTAGTGCAGGTGCCTGTTTAGATACATACCAAAGGGAGCATTGTACTCTATTATTGGCCTGATGAGGGAAGAGTACAGGGGGGTTATAACCTCTTTTGTTCTGGAAGCTATGCCCTTGCTTATGAGGTGAGCAATGTAGAAGGCCTTCATTAAAACTGTGGAGACAAGCTATGACCTTACTTATGAGGTGAGCAACATAAAAAAGCTCTCCCTACCACCATGAAGGGGTTTCCTTCATCTGACTGAAAGCTCAACTGACTGACACTCATTTGACTGAGACCAAATGACTGAAACTTCATTTCACTGACACTTCATTTGACTGAAAGTACATTTGACTGACAATTAGTACTGGCAGTGTCTAGAGCACTGTAAGGCAAGTAAAAGAAATATGTCCTTTTCCCCACTGTAGTGCGACCCTGGAGTTAATATATATAGTTAGGGGGAGTGTGGGGAGCACAGCCCTCCACTTAGTGTCATGTTATATTCCCTGCTTTTGGTTTTATATTGTTTAGTAAAACCAAAGTAAGTGGGGGGCTGTGCCCTCCACACTCCCCTAACTATATATACTAACTCCAGGGTCTTACTACAGTGGGGAAAAGGACATATTCCTTTTACTTGCCTTACAGTGCTCTAGACACTACCTGTACTACTTGTCAGTCAAATGAACTGTCAGTCAAATGAAGTGACAGTGAAATGAAGTTTCAGTCATTTGGTCCGACTAAAATGTTTGTCAGTCAAATGAGCTTTCGGTCAAATGAAGGTAAACCCCGTGGAGACACGGTGATCAAAAGTAAGGGTGCTGTCACCCTGTGTGCCCCAATCTCTCCCCACTGATTTAGAGCTTAGGCTGTTGTTGTTAGTATGGTAACCTGCAGAGATATCACCATTGACAAAGGGAACAAACAGTTTAAAGGTGCAGGGTATGAAATGGGATGAAGTAACAGCCAGAGAGATTGAAACAAAGTTAAGAAAAGCCTCTAACTGGAAAACCCCAGGCCCAGATGTAGTACCTAACTTTTGGTTAAAGTATTAACATATTTGCATGAAGACTTAGCCATGAGTAAGAACTATTTATATTTATATGCACACACCAAACAGACACCAACCTGGCTAAAAGCAGGTCAAACAATGCTCTTAGTTAACAGTGAACCTGAAAGCTACCCCAAAAATTATAGACCAATAACTTCCCTCCCGTCGATGTATAAACTATACTTGGGAATTGATGCCGGCAGAGTTTATAGTCATCTAGAAGAAAACTCAATTATGGCAGTAGAACAAAAGGGCAATAAAAGAAAGTCATATGGAACAAAGGATCATTGGCTGTGAAATAAAGTCATAGTGGAGAACTGTAAAAAGGGGAATAATCTAAGTATGGCATGGACTAACTACAAAACTTGCCTACTCTGTCAGCATCAATTCCCATGTATAGTTTATACAACGTCAGGAGGGAAGTTATTGGTCTATAACTTTTGGGGTAGCTTGCAGGTTCACTGTTAACTAAGAGCATTGTTTGACCTGCTATTAGCCAGGTTGGTGTCTGTGTGGTGTGTGCATATAAATATAAATAGTTCTTACTCATGGCTAAGTCTTCATGCAAATATGTTAATACTTTAACCAAAAGTTAGGTACATAACACAAGCACTCAGGTCACTCCAAGGCAAGTACAAATATGACTCAGTCATTGTTCATGCTGGTGTGAATGACCTGAGACGTACCTCCCTGGACTACATGAAAAGAGTCATAGAGGAGCTCTCTGAGCATGTAACCCAGGCCGGTATGGCCATGACCTTGAGTAGCATCTTACCCTCACCAAGAATGATGCCACAATATGAAGACAAGATGATCAATTTCAACAATTGGCTTAATTATTGGTGTCATTCAAAGGGGATCCAATGCCTGTCTGCCTGGGATGACATGCTCGACAAGCCACGATGCTTTGCTAAGGATGGCTTGCACCTGTCACCCCTGGGCTTTTGGATATTGGCAAAGGCTCTTGCCACCCCCATAGTGCCTTTTTTAGGCAAGGCTCAAAAGACAAACCCACCTCCATAGGTATCACAAGGGATAAGAAACTAAGAGTACTGCTACTCAATGTCAGAAGTCTAAACCTCAAGATGCATGCATTCAAAACTCTCCTTAGCATGGAGAAAATCAGTATCTGTGCAGTAACAGAAACCTGGTTCAAGGCTCTGAGAGCACCCCAGCACTACCAGGTTATACCTCATACCATGTTTTTCGGCCCCAAAACTTGGACCGAACCACAAAAGGAGGGGGAGTATCAATATTCGTCAAAGATACCCACACCTCCAGGTTAGTGGCACAGCACGAAGCATCAGAGACTATCCATATGCAACTAACAGTGGGTAAAACTGCCTTCCAATTTATAGCCTGCTACAGACCACCCTCCCAAACCCAGGAACCCCACTCGGCCTTCCTGAGAACACTGGGAAATATGAAGGTCTCTCCAAACACCATTATATTGGGCGACTTCAACTACCCTAACATAGACTGGGAGCACTACTCTAGCTCCAACACCTTAGCCCAAAGGTTCCTAGAATTTATAAACTCAAATGCTATGGAACAGCTTGTTGCCACTCCCACAAGAGGGGGAAACATACTGGACCTGATCATCACCAACATGGGGACTCTATGCTCCAGACCAGAAGTGTGTCCCTCACTGGTAAGATCAGACCATAAACTAATCTCACTAGATATTCACATCCCGACCCCAGCCCCTGCCGAGAAAACCACAGTGAAAAACTTCTCTAAAGCAAATTTCACACTCCTCAAAACCGAGGTGGAATCCTTCAAAGCCCCCGGGCCTGTGGAAAATACGGCCCAGACCAAAGAATCCTTTATAAATGCATTCTATGAACACCTTCAGGAATGCATGGATCATGCAATCCCAAATAAAACCAAGACCCAATCCTCCAAAGTTAGGCGTCCTGTCTGGTGGACCCCAGCCATAAACAAACTATATAATAGAAGGAGGAAGCTACTACATGATAGAGCAAAACCCAAAAAGGGAAGGCATCTCTGATCAGTATTAGCAAAAAACTACGGGCACTCATAAAATCGTCTAAGGCCAGCTTCGAGAGAAAAATTGCACAGGACACTAAGGATAATCACAAGGCTTTATTTAGTTATGTTAGAAACCTGGGTGGGAATTCCCAGATATGCTCACAATTAGTGCAAAATGACAAAAAATACACCGAACCCACAGACATTGCCAACATCCTAGCTGACAGGTTCAGTGCAAACTTCTCTCCCCCTTCCCCACCAAAAGGGCAAATATCTATCCCAGCAGAGTGTTGCCCCCCTGACATCTCAGATGCTCAGGTAAGAGCCACCCTCTCCAAAGCAAAAAACACAACATCAATGGGACCAGACGGTGTCCTGGGCTGCGTCCTACATGAACTCCAAGAAGAACTAAACCCAAACATAAAACTACTGTTCAATCTCAGCCTTACTACAGGATATGTACCCAAAGAGTGGCATACAGCAACAGTGGTCCCTCTCCACAAAGGTGGTGCCTCAACGGATCCTGGAAACTATTGCCCCATAAGCTTGACTAGCTTGGTCTGCAAAGCTATGGAAAAGATCATCATGGACCTCATAAATAAAGATATTGGGGACCTACAGACACTGGATCCTACCCAGTTCGGCTTTGTTAAGGGCAGATCCTGTCTCTTAAACCTGGTTGATTTCTTTGAAACAGTCACCAAGGCCATTGACGAGGGGAAGGTGGTCCACACAGCCTATCTGGACCTTGCAAAAGCCTTCGATACAATACCCCACTTGGGCATTATAGATAAGCTCACCAGCTTAAATATAAACCCCTATGTCACTAGATGGGTTGCAAACTGGCTCAAGGACAGAACCCACATGGTTAGAATTGCTGGAGCCATATCAGACTCCAAACCAGTTACAAGTGGCATCCCACAAGGTTCAGTCCTGGGACCTCTCTTGTTCGGTATATATTTCTCAGAGGTACAGGCTAACACGGAAGGACTGTGGCTGACCAAGTTCGCAGATGACTGCAAACTGGGTGCCATAATAGACTCTCCAGCTGACACAAGCATCCTACAAAAGGGCCTCATAGAAACAGACAACTGGTGCCAGAGCCATGGCCTCAAGCTAAACGCCAAAAAGTGTATAGTCATCCCCTTTGGCAAAAACAAAGTGCCCACAAATTACCACATAGGGGGTAATCCATTAAGTACGGAAGAAGTAATTAGGGACCTGGGGACCCAAGTTGATAGCAATCTCTCATGTGACAACCACATGGCCAAAGTGGTTAGAAAAACATTTTATATAGCCCACCTAATCATGAAGGGATTCACATCTAGATCAGGGGAGGTAATCATGTCTCTTTACTCATCCCTCATCAGGCCCACAATTGAGTACAATGCCCCTTTTGGGATGTACCTTACCAGACACCTGCAGCAACTGGAAAGACCCCAAAAGTACCTCACCAACAGGATCAAAGGGCTCAAACAGATGCCATTTGCTGCCCGGTTAAAGAAAAACCAGCTCTACTCAGTGGCATACCGCCTGCTCAGAGGCGATCTGTGCCTGACGTATAAAGCCATGTCCAACCTGGAATTAATGGACATACTGCACCTCAGAAAATCCAAATCCCATCGAGCTATGCGCTCGAGAGACTTGAACCTCAGCACTGAAATAAATAGGACATGCTGGAGGGACAGATTCATAACCCAGAAGCTCCCTTCACTCTGGAATAAAATCCCAGTCCAGGTTAGGCAGAGTCCCTCATTGACTCTCTTCAAGAGGAATTTTGATGAGTGGATGGGAGATAGTAGGTTTACCCCGGGTATCACTTCTGTGTCACTGTCACACAGAGGCACAGTATACTAACCTCGAAAAAGGGCATAGCAAAATTCATTTAAAATGGGTGGCGAAAGCCAAACACACTCTGGCTAAGCTTATAAATGCCCTAGGGCAGATAGCCTAGTATGAACCTATGAACCTATGAAAAAAGCATTTGAAAATATCCCACATTCATGGATAAAAGAGTGTTTAAAAATGTATATGATACATCCTACACTGACTGATTACATTACAATGACCATGAAACAGTGGCAGACTACTTTGCAATTAAACCATGATACAGGACAAATTACTATCCCAGGGATAAAAATTCAAAGGGAGATATTCCAGGGTGACTCTCTGTCACCATTGCTATTCTGCCATGCCCTTAACCCATTAAGCTGTTTACTTAAAAGCTTAGGCCATGATGATAATTTGGCTCCTAGAAAACAACAAAGTCTAAAGACTACTCATCTTCTATTTGTCAATGATCTGAAACTGTATAGCTCATCAGATGAGAAACAGAAAGCACAGCTGCAGGTTGTTAAAACTTTTTCAGATGATATTAGAATGTCATTTGGTCTTGATAAATGTGCAAAAGCAACCTTTAAAGCAGGGGAAACTGTAGCAACAGGAAAACATCAATTTGGGACAAGAATGTGATATAAAAGAACTTGAGCAAGAGAGGATATATAAATACTTGGGAACTGATGAAGGATCTGCAAAAAAACACAAACAAATGCATACAAAACTTAGTAGGGAATACTTCAGAAGACTTAAATTAATCCTGAAAACAACATTGACATATAGGAACAAAATCCAAGCTATAAACCAATTTGCTCTTCCTGTCCTAACTCATAGTTTTGGAATGATTGACTGGCCCCAAAATGTGTTGGATAGATTAGATAGGATAGGATAACAAGAAGGACGCTTCATGCTCACCAAATGATTTATAAAAATCAGAGTGTTCTAAGATTATATATTCCCTGTGCTAAAAGAGGGATGGACCTCCTTGAAATTAATTACATGTATAATTCTGCAATTGTGGGACTCCACACATATCTGCTGACCTCACAAGACCCAAACGTAGTAAAAGTTTTGAAACATGAGGAGAATAAACCTAAGATGACTTCTCTGCTTAATTTAGCAGATGTATATCAGTGTCAAGCAGGAATGGAAATCACACCAGAAGTAGATAAAAATCAGGCAGCAACTAAATGTGCTAAAAAACAAAAGAAAGAATATAAAGTGAAGAACTAGATGAGAAGGCATGAAATGTGGAAAAAGCATAAATATAGTTGCAAGTATATAAAACTTCTGGAAGAACCTCATGTTGATCAGAATCGAATGCAGGAATAGTTAAGGAGAGGTGAATTTAAACCAAGAGATGAAAGGCTAATATAGGCAGCCCAAGATAGTGGGCTACATACATGGTGGTTTACAAAGTCCATTGAACATGTCGAAGAAACAGACAAATTTAGGTTTTGTAAATTGGAATTGGAAACATTTGCACACCTTGTGGCTGGTTGTGACATACTAATGGCAGAAGGACTGTGTACTGAAAGGCATAATAATGTGGCAACACTGTTGCATTGGGGATTGTGCAAACATTATGGTACTGAAGTGGCTGAAAAACACTGGAAACATAAGCCACAAAGCATCATAGAAAATGATGAAGTTTATATCACATGGGATCTTCCAATACCAACAGTTCAAAAGATAAATGGTAGAAAACTGGATATAGTGGTCCAAGAAAAGTAGACAAAAGTAGCATTGATCATTGAAACCGCTACACCCAGTGACTACAGTGTCTTGCGAACAGAGAGACACAAAGTCATAAAATATCAGAATCTGCAGGCAGAAAAGAGGACAATGTGGAAGAAGGAAACCCAGACAGTTCTAATAGTAGTAGGAGCAACAGGTCTTATAAAAAGGAATCTGGAATTTTATTTAGATATGTTACCAATTCATGTTACCCCATGCAAATTGCAGGAGGAGTCATTACTGGGCACATTGTGGGTGCTGCGAAGAGCACTTTTGGCTGACATCAAAGATTGAAACAATACTAATTTCATGAACTTAAATCATAGTTTGTCTTAGGAATGGGGTCCATTCCTGTCATAATATTAGAAACCCAAAAGATATGGAGAAATTATAAAATATAATAATGTTATCAGAAAAACTTAGAAGGTACCCAGATAAATATAAAGGAAAAGTACAAAATAGACAATTTATTAATGACCCAAGAAAGTTTTATAGAGAATTGGTAAACAAGGTAAAAGGAATTGAAAAATCACAAAATAAAAGAAATAGATATAACAGCTATATTTTGGAGAAGCATATATGAAGATCCTGTTGAACATAACAAAGATGCTAAATGGATAGAAGTAAAAGAAAGAATAAGAAATTTAAAAGTACAGGGTATGAAATGGGATGAAGTAACAGCCAAAGAAACTGAAACAAAGTTAAGAAAAGCTTCTAACTGGGAAGCCCCAGGCCCAGATGTAAAACTATTAACATCTTTGCATAAAGATTTAGCCATGAGTAAGAACTATTTACATGCACACCCTGAACAGACACCAATCTGGATAAGAACAGGAAAGCAATGCTCCTACTTAAGAGTGAACCTGCAAGCTACCCTAAAAATTATAGAGCAATAACTTGCCTTCTAATGACATATAAACTATGCACGGGAATTGATGCCGACAGAGTTTTTAGTCATTTAGAAGAAAACTCAATTATGGCAGTAGAACAAAAGGGCAATAAAAAAGTCATATGGAGCAAAGGATCATTTGTTCTTAAATAAAGTCATAGTGGAGAACTGTAAAAAGGGGAAAGAACATAAGTATGGCATGGATTGACTACAAAAAAGCATTTGATAGTATCCCACATTCATGGATAAAAAAGTGCTTAAAAATGTATGATACACCCCACACTGATTGATTAAATTACAGTGACCATGAAACAGTGGCAGACCACTTATAAAGGACAAATGATTATCTCAGGGATATAAATTCAAGGGGGATATTCCAGGGTGACTCTATCACTGCTGCTATTCTGCCTTGCCCTTAACCCATTAAGCTGTCTACTTAACAGCTTAGGCCATGACTATAATTTGGCTCCTGGAAAATAACGGAGTGTAAAGATTTCTTATCTTCTCTTTGTCAATGATTTAAAACTGTATAGCTCATCAGATTTTATTTTATTTATTTATTTCACATTTATTTACCAGGATTGTCCAATTGGACATCAGGTGTCCTTTTCACCGGGGTCCTGGGGAGAAAAGCACCACAGATTACAGAGTAATTAAATAACAATAGTTTAAAAAGTTTGACAATGCTAACAACAGTTAAAGAAATAACAATAGTTTAGAAAGTTTGAGAAGTTATCAGAAGATTCAAAGTAAAATAGTTAGCAAGGCTTAACACTGCATAACAATACCTTTAAGAATTAACAATGTTAAAAGAGTTTGACAAGTTGTTAGCAGAAAATTGTTCTGAAAAACATAGTAGTTAAGCATAGGTATAGTATATATACAATCAACATAATAGAGAGATTGTAATTACATTGTGTTCTGTCTGCTTAGGGGTGTAGTATAAGATGGTGGAAATGTGACTAGTAAGGGGGTCTGGGGTAGTAGGCTGGGCTAGGAGGTGGGTTCAGTGAGGGTCGTTGCAATTACATACATGGTATTCTTGGAAGTATGATTTAAGGAGTTTTTTGAGTGTAGCACTGTGGGTTTGTAGCCTGACTTGTGGGCGTAGGGTGTTCCATAATTTTGCAACTTCATAAGGGAATAGAGATTCTTCTGAGCTGTTTTTACATGAAATGACTTCTATTAGGGCTTTACTACTGGATTGAAGTGTTGGTGCTGTGGAAGTTTAGTAGGCCTGTTAGGGCAGGGTTTTTTTCTGGGTGATACAATATCTGATGGGCTAGGTTGAGTTGGTGGTAATGAAGTAGGTTTGGAAATTCTAACCAGTGTAGCTTATGCAGGGATTGACAGTGGTGTGAGCATAATTTAGCATTGGTTGTGAACTGAGCTATTTTGTTGTAACATGTCGATAGTTTGTTAAGGTCAGTCTTATTGAGATTTGTTAATACTAGGGATGCATAAAATAGGTGATAGGAGGTGAGTTCTGGCTATGGTAGTTCTGGACTGGATTCTGGGTTTAGAAATCTGTTACTGTGATAGAGACAGCCTAGCTTTTCATGGACTTTGGAGATGTTTTTAAGTTGGTGGTCAATTCCTAGTAGTTTGGCTTCGGGGACAGGAGTTATGGGGGTGTTATTGGCTGAGTGGCTGGAGAACGTGGTGTCTATAGTCTTTGTTGGGCTGAATAGTATTTGCTGTGTTTTTTGGGGGTTGAGTATTAGCTGAGAATTGTTTAGCCAGTTTTCTATTTCAGAAAAGGATTCTTGGGCTCGGGTTTGTAGCAGATGGATGTTGGGTGCGTTGCAGATGAGGGTGGTGTCATCTGCGTATTGGATAATGTCGGCTTTTGTGGTTTCTAGATGGAGTTGGTTTATAAAGATATTGAATAAGAGGGGGCCAAGTATGGAATCTTGTGGTACGCCGTATTTGACTAGGAGTGGGGGGATAGGGAATTTTGCCATTTAACATATTGGGAGTGGTTGCCTAGGTAGCTACAAAACCATTGTAGTGTCAAGTTCAGAGAGGGTGGATAGTAGTTTATTGCGGGAGACTGTCTCAAATGTTTTTGATAGATCTAGGAAAGTGGCAGAGACAAGTTTCTCTTGGTTTCTGTATGTGTTTATGGCATTGCTAAAGTTAATGAGACCAGTGGTGATGCTATGACCAGGTCAAAATTCATGTTGGGTTTGGGAGAGTAGGTTGTTAGTGAGTAGGTGGGAATGGGGTTGGTGATGGATACATCTTTCTAGGGTTTTTGAAAGGGGTAAAAGGATTGTGATGGGGCAGTAGTTGGATATGTCAGTGGATGGGCTGCCCTTGCGGAGGGAGATGATGTATGAGGTTTTCCACAGGGATGGAACTTGGTGTTCATTGATGGATGTATTTATTAGTATTGAGATAGGGTAAACTATGGCCTGAGATGCAAGCTGGAGGAATTCAACTGCAAGGTTTTCGGCAGCAAGAGTGGTTGGTTTGAGTTTGGTTAGTAGTTTCTGGATGGTTGATGTAGTTACTGGTTTAAGTGAGAAGGGGGTATTACTTGTTTTGATGTGGATGGGTGGTGGAGGGATGGTGGGGTTTGTGTCATTTATAAGTTTAAGTATAGAGGAGTTAAAATACTTGGTGAAGTTGGATGCTGTGTCAAGGTTGGTACCTTCTATGTTTGGTTGAGGTGTGGTGATTTTTCCAGGTTGAAGAATATTGTTCACTGCAGTCCATAACTTCTGTAGGTTGTTCCTATATTTATTTTGTAGGGTTAGGTAGTGATTTTGTCTATCCTAATCTGTTTTGTTGCCATATTTCTAAGCTCTAAATGGGTTTGTCTGGTTGTGGTTGTTTTAAATTGCTACCAGGTTTTCCAGGCTTTATCCCTTTGTTTTAATAAAGCCTTTGTGGCTTTAAGTAACCAAATGATGGGGTTGCTACATGTTCTAATTGTTTTTATTGGGGCTAGTTGGTTTAGGATTGTTAGGAATGTTGTATTAAAGTATTCAACTGCCCTGTCCAGGAGAAAGGTTTTGGTGAGAGCCCAATTATAAGATTTCAATGTTTCTGTGAATAGGTCAGTGGGAAAGTTTTTGCGGGATCGGGTATGTGATAGGGAGGGTGGGTTATTACATTTAAGTTTATGTTGAAGGAGATAGGTTGGGTTGTGTTCACTGAGAGAATTGGGTAGTGTCCCACATTGGTGGGCAATGTTGGGTTGGTTAGTGGGGATCCAATCTAATATGGATTCTCTTTTGGTGGCTTTATCTATATGGGTGGGGATTTGGATGAGTTGGGTAAAGTTATATAGGTTAATGTGATTGGTTGGTGTTGGGGAGTGTGAAGGTTTCCAGCCTATGTTAACATCGCCTGATATTATGGTTTTGTGAGTGAGGGAGTGGGAGGCCAAGTGGAATATTGATTCTAGGGTGATTATATTGTCACCTGGTGGGATATATATTCCCAGCAAGTTTAGTTGTTTATGTTGGTTTAGCAGAAGAGTGGCTAATATAATCTCAACATTATTATACTTTGTTGGTTGTTTTTGTAAGAGTTGGATTTTTAAGTTAGATTTGTAAAATAGGGCAAGATCTCCACCTCTTTTCTGTGGTCTGTCAACTCTTAGAATGTTATAACCAGGTGGGGTTATGGAGTTGTCTTTGATATGGGGTTTAAACCAAGTCTCTGTTATGAGCAGTATGTTGATGTTATATATGGAGATAGATGAGTGCAGTGCTTCTGTTTTGTTCATGATACTATGGATGTTGAGATTTAGTATTAAAAGATCAGTGGGTTTATACTTAAGTGGGTGGTGGCTATCATTTGTACTTATGGGGTGGATGATGGGCCTGTGTTAGGGTGGATGTCACCCCCTAGTAGTAATTGAGTTGCTAGGTTGGAAAGGGTTTTTAGGTAGGAGACTAGTAGACAGTGATATTTGTAGTTAGGTTGTTTTTTAGTCTGTGGGGTGTGGCTTATGGGTAGGGTGGTTAGGAGGACGGATGGTGTATAGTTGATTAGGGGAGTGTCTAAGTGTTTGTCGGGGGGTGGATGTGGTAAGGGGTAAGGTGGGGGATTTGTAGTAATTGAGATGAGAGAGTGAATGATGGTAGGAGGTACTGGAGGAAATTACAAGGAGGGCTATGAATGAGAGAAATAGTAGAAGTAAAGGAGGGTGGTGCTGATGGTAGTTGGTGTTGGTCATGATGATAGGGTGCATTAGTTACTGGAGGAGTGTAAAGGAGGGGGGACTTTATGAAGTTTTTTGGTTGGGCTATGGGAGTGGTTCTGTTTGATTGGCTGGTTGTTGGGTGTGGTAAGTGCTCAGGTGATCAGGGACTATAATAAAGATTAATGGGGTGTGTGGGAAATGTGGGCAGGGTAGGGGAGCAAAGTGAGTGGGGTCTGCACCAAGGAGTGCAGGTAAGTGACTGCAAAAAACTATCAGCAAGATGGTGGTTGTAGTAACGATGTATAAGTGGCCAAGGCTGATTCTTGTAGAGACTATGGAAGTCTGCTGGTTATCTAATCCCAAATAAGAGGAGGGTACTCAAGTTATAGATATTTTAAAAGATTAGTTGAGTTGGGGGAGGAACAAGGATGAGAATGTCCATAGGACTCTTGGTTGTGGTGATGCATGGCCTGTAGGAAATTGTGGGGGCTACCACTAAAAATACACTTTCCCACTGCCTACCCTTGTGGTGTGTAGCTATTAAACTAGGCAGATATTAACCTTTTGCCTGGAACAATAGAGAGTCTGATGGTGCTCCTGTCATGGGGCTCTCACAAGGGTGGTTGTTGTGCTCAGTATATGGGGTGCCATCAGTGATATCGGTGTTTCCACAGGAAATACTTTGTGCCTGCACAGATATCTGAACTTTAGCTCTCCAATTAGGTACACAACAAAGCAGATATAACTTAAAAACTACAGTAGCATGATTTGCTATTGGGTATTGTACTTGTCAGACAGTAAACTGCTGTGTTATTAATTAAAGATGTGATTCAGCTAGCATTACACTGCCACAGCCTTCTTTATCCCCATGGAATGCTCCTTCTGATGTTTAAGGCTGGTGGGAGGTTGCAGATATTGGCGTCTCCACAAGAAATGCTTTATGGCTATGCAGAGACATAAGTCTAGTTGTCCAATTACGGTACAAGCAAGCAGAGACAGCTGAAAACAGCAGCAGTATTATTTGTAAGAAGGTATTGCATTCGGCAAGCAGTAAATTGCCGTGACTTTAGGTAGCAGAGAGCGCTGCTGCCGAGATTAGGGCTAGTGGGCAAAATAGAGATACTGGTGCTTCCACAGTCTATACTAAGTGCCTAAGCATACAACCTCAGACTGGCTTTTAAGTAAGCCTCAAACACGCAAAAATAACATAGCAACAGCAGCAATATGATTGCGAGTGTAACAGAATCAATACAGCATTACTATACATTAGATAAACATTGTGTAGCAGCCATTAATAATGTACAGTGCATCACTCAGCAAGTTTATCATAGAAAGGAATTACAGCAACAAACTATAGCTTTATTTTCAATATGTAGGTAAATTCACAAGCAGAGTAACAAGTATAGACAGAGTTGTTACAAAATGAACAATTGACTTACATGAGCAGAGACACATGCGTTGGGTCGGCAGGCTGGAGAAAGTGATTCCAATCTGGCGGTCATTTTCCAGGGAATTTAATACCTTTTCTGGGTGGGGGTTTAGAAAAGAAGTAGTTAGTTAGATGCAGTCAATGACTTGCACCAAGGAGTGCAGGTAAGTGACTGCAAAAAAACTATCAGCAAGATGGTGGTTGTATTAATGATGGATAAGTGGCCAAGGCTGATTCTGTAGTGACTATGGGAGTCTGCTGGTTATCTAAGCCCAAATAAGAGGAGGGTATTCAAGTTATAGATATTTTAAAAGATTGGTTGAGTTGAGGGAGGAAGAGGGGTGAGAATGTCCATAGGAGTCTTGGTTGTGGTGATGTATGGCCTATAGGAAATGGTGGGAACTACACTAAGAATACATTTTCCCACTGCCAACCCTTGTGGTGTGTAGCTATTAAGTTAGGGAGATATTAACCTTTTGTCTGGAACAATAGAGGGTCTGACGGTACTCCTGTCCTGGGAATCTCACAAGGGAGTTTCTTGTGCTCAGTATATGGGGGGCCATCAGTGGCTGGGAGGCACTGTAATACTGAACTTTTGCCTGGAACAATAGAGAGTCTGATGGTGCTCTTGTCCTGGGGCTCTCACAAGGATGGTTCTTGTGCTCAGTATATGGGGGGGCCATCAGTGGGTGGGAGGCGCTGTAATACTACAATGAGAAGAGACACAGGCAATGGGTCAGCAAGCTGGGGAAAGATGAGGAACTGAAAGCACAACTGCAAGTTGTTAAAATGTTTTCAGTTGATGTAAGAATGTCATTTGGTCTTGATAAATGTGTAAATGCAGCCTTTAAACCAGGAAAACTGCAGCACGGAGAAAACATCAGTTTGGGGCAAGAATGTGATATAAAAGAACTTGAGCAAGAGGTCATGTATAAATATTTGGGAATTGATGAAGGATCAACAATAAAACATGAACAAATGTGAATAAAACTTAGTAAGGAATACTTTAGAAGACTTAAATTAATCCTGAAAACAGCATTGACATCTAGAAAAAAAATTTGAGCTATAAACCAATTTGCTCTTCCTGCCCTAATTTACAGTTTCGGAGTGATTAACTGGCCCCAAAACATGTTGGCTACATTAGACAGGAAACCAAGAAGGGTGCTTCCTACTCACTAAATGATTTATAAAAATCAGTGCATACCAATATTATATATATATTCCCCTTTCTGAAAGAAGTTTGGGCCTCCTTGAAACTGATTACATGTATAGACCTGCAATCGTAGGACTGCATGCATATCTGTTGACCTCACAAGACTCAAACGTAGTGAAAGTTTTGAAAAATGAGTGGAATAAATCTAAGATGACTTCTCTGCTTAATCAAGCAGAAGCATATCGGCATCAAGCAGGAATGGAAATCAAACCAGAAGTAGATAAAAACCAGGCAGCAACTGAACATACCAAAAAAAAAAAACAAAGAAAGAATATAAGGTGAGGTACCAGATGAGAAGGCAAGAAATATGGAAAATGCATAAATATAGTTGCAAGTATAGAAAACTTCTGGAAGAACCTCATGTTGATCAGGATCGAATGCAGAAATAGTTAAGGAGGGTTGAATTCAAACTAAGAGATGAAAGGTTAATATTGGTGGCCCAAGATAGTGGGCTACATAAACATTGGTTTACAAAGTCCATTACATGTGTGGTTGAGACAAATGTAAGGTTTAAACCTACTGAATTACAACAAAATTGCTTTGTGTTGCTGGGTGATATACTAATGGTAGAAGTGAAATAATACTGTAGTACTGGGGATTGTGCAAATGTTATGGTATTAAAGTGGCTGAAAAACACTGGAAACATGAGCCACAAAGCATCATAGAAACTGATGGTCTACATCACATGGGATCACGCATTACCAACAGTTCAAACGATAGATGCTATAAAACTGGATACAGTGGCCCAAGAAAAGAAGACAAAAGTAGCATTCATCATTGAAACCGCTACACCCAGTGACTTCAGTGTCTTGTGTACAGAGAGACAAAAAGTCATAAAATATCAGGAAATGCAGGTTTAAAAGAGAGCAATGTGGAAGAAGGATACCCAGACAGTTCCAATAGTAGTAGGAGCAATTGGTCTTATAAAAAAGAATCTGCAATTGTATTTAGATACGTTACCAATCCAGGTAACCCCATATGAATTGCAGGAGGAGTCATTACTAGGCACATTGTGGGTGCTGCAAAGGGCACTTTTGGCTGACATCAAAGATTGAAACAATACTAATTTCATGAACTTTAACCATAGTTTGACTTAGGAATGGGGTCCATTCCTGTTATGGTATTAGAAACCCAAAAGATTTGGAAAAATTAAAAAAAGACAATAATGTTGTCAGAAAAACTTAGAAGATGTGCAGACAAATACAAAGGAAAAATACAAAATAGGCAATTTATTGATGACTTTAAGAAGTTTTATAGAAAACTGCGAAACAAGGTAAATGAAATTGACAGACCACAAAAAAAAAAATAGATATATTTTGGAGAAGTATTTATGAAGATCCTGTGGAACATAACAAAGATGATAAATGGACAGAAGAAGTAAAAGA
Source organism: Protopterus annectens (assembly GCF_019279795.1). NCBI lineage: Eukaryota > Metazoa > Chordata > Ceratodontiformes > Protopteridae > Protopterus > Protopterus annectens. Next base: position 1,303,197,677 of record NC_056747.1, read on the forward strand.
AAGAATAAAAAGTTTAAAGGTCCAGGATATGAAATGGGATGAAGGAACAACCAGAGAGACTGAAACATAGTTAAGAAAAGCCTCTAAATGGAAAACCCCATGCCCGGATGCAGTATCTAACTTCTGGTTAAAATTATTAACATTTTTGCATGATGATTTAGCCATGAGTAAGAACTATTTATATGCACACCCAAAACAGACACCAACCTGGCTAACAACAGGAAAACAATGCTCCGACTTAAGAGTGAACCTGCAAGCTAACCTGAAAATTATAGACCAATAACTTGCCTTCTGATGACGTATAAACTATACACTGGAATTAATGCCGACAGAGTTTATAGTCATTTAGAAGAAAACTCAATTATGGCAATAGAACAAAAGGGCAATAAAAGAAAGCCATGTGGAACAAAGATTCATTTCCTGTTAAATAAAGTCATAGTGGAGAACTGTAAAAATGGGAAGAACCCATGCATGGCATGGATTGACTACATAAAAGCATTTGATAGTATCCCACATTCATGGATAAAAGAATGCTTAAAAATGTGTAAGACACACCCTACACTGATCGATTACATTACAGTGACCATGAAACAGTGGCAGACCGCTTTGCAATTAAGCTATGATAAAGGACAAATTATTATTCCAGGGATATTCCAGAGTGACCATTTGTCACCACTGCTATTTTGCCTTGCCCTTAACCCATTAAGCTGTCTACTTAACAGCTTAGGCCATGAGTATAATTTGGCTCCTAGAAAATAACAAAGTGTAAAGATTTCTTATCTTCTCTTTGTTGATGATTTAAAACTGTATAGTTCATCAGATGAGGAACTGAAAGCACAACTGCAAGTTGTCAAAATGTTTTCAGTTGATATAAGAATGTCATTTGGTCTTGATAAATGTGTAAAAGCAACCTTTAAATCAGGAAAACTGCAGCACTGAGAAAACATCAGTTTGGGACAAGAATGTGATATAAAAGTACTTGAGCAAGAGGGAGTGTATAAATATTTGGGAACTGATGAAGGATCCACAATATAACATGAACTAAATGTGAATAAAACTTAGTAAGGAATACTTTAGAAGACTTAAGTTAATCTTGAAAACAGAGTTGACATCTAGGAACAAAATTCAAGCTATAAACCAATTTGCTCTTCCTGTCCTAATTTACAGTTTTAGAGTAATTGACAAGATGTGTTGGACAGATTAGATAGGAAACCAAGAAGGATGCTTCCTATTCATCAAATGATTTATAAAAATTAGTGCATACCAAGATTATGTATTCCCCGTTGTAAAGGAGGGATGGGCCTCCTTGAAACTGATTACATGTATAGATCTGCAATCATGGGACTGCATGCATATCTGCTGACCTCACAAGACCCAAACATAGTGAAAGTTTTGAAACATGAGGTTTTCTGCTTAATCTAGCAGAAGCATATTGGCATCAAGAAGGAATGGAAATCAAACCAGAAGTAGATAAAAATCAGGCAGCAAATGAATGTACCAAAAAAGAAAAAACAAAAGAAAGGATATAAGGTGAAGGACCAGATAAGAAGGCAAGAAATATGGAAAATGCATAATTACAGTTGCAAGTTTAGAAAACTTCTGGAAGAACCTCATGTTGATCAGGATCGAATGCAGGAATAGTTAAGGAGAGGCAAATTCAAACCAAGAAATGAAAGATTAATATTGGCAGCCCAAGATAGTGGGCTACATACACATTGGTTTACAAAGTCCATTGAACATGTGGGCAAAACAGGCAAATGAAGGTTTTGTAAAACCGAATTGGAAACAGTTGCATGCCTCGTTTCTGGTTGTGACATACTAATGGTAGAAGGACTGTATATTGAAAGGCATAATAATGTGGCAAGACTATTGCACTGGGGATTGTGCAAACATTATGGTAGTGAAGTGGCTGAAAAACACTGGAAACATGAGCCACAAAGCATTATAGAAAATGATGAAGTCTGCATCACATGGGATCACCCATAACCAACAGTTCAAAAGATAGATGCTAGAAAACCAGATATAGTGGTCCATGAAAACAAGACAAAAGTAGCATTGATCGTTGAAGTCGCCACACCCAGTGACTACAGTGTCTTGCATACAGAGAGACACAAAGTCATAAAATATTAGCATTTGCAGGCAGAAATGAGAGCAATGTGGAAGAAAGATACCCAGACAGTTCCAATAGTAGTAGGAGCAATGGGTCTTATAAAAAAGAATCTACAGTCATATTTAGATATGCTACTAATACATGTAACTCCGTATGAACTGCAGAAGGAGTCATTACTGGGCACATTGTGGGTGCTGCAAAGAGCACTGCTGACTGACATCAAATATTGAAACAATACTAATTTCATGAATTTTAATTGTACTTTGACTTAGGAATGGGGTCCATTCCCGTCATGGTATTAGAAACCCAAAAGAACTGGAGAAATTAAAAGGAAGAAACAATAATGCATTTTTTTGCATTCAATGTGTGCAGAGGGTGGTACCACTGCAGGTCATCTAATAGTAACTACTAAACACTCTCACTTTGACCTCTAAGTGACCCTCCCTTACTCCTTCCCATATAGAAATTGTGTTTCTTTGCCTTATATAATATAGGCTACATTCAGACCTGCTGAATCTAGACTGTTTGGTATCGCTGTGCTCTTAGACCACCCATCTTACATTAAGAGGGCCTCCCTGCACCCTTGTGGCAAACGTGTGTAGACCGGGACCCATCTGAGTAGGGGATTGCTGGAGAAATGCTCAGTTTGGATTTTCCCATTGGTAGTTGTGTTAAAAACTGTTTAAATGTGCCTGTATATAAACTTTGCATTTGCATGGGTTTGCACTCAGTTTACTGGAGCTGCTCAATATTTGGAAAATTTAGCCAGAAATCTGAAGTGCATCTGCACTGAAATCCAAAGCATCTACGGGAAAAAATTAAAAATAAGTATATTTTAAGCCAGCACTGCACTTTGTTAACTTTATTTAATTGAATCACTGCTTCATTTTTGCTGTTTGCGACTAAGTCCATGTTAGCCCACTTCTTTCCCAAATACCACATTCAAAAAATCCTGCCACAATGGACTGGCAATTTCTCATCATTTCTCCTGCCAGCTTGATTGATATGGGCAGCTTGAGGCAATGTAGCAATTGCTTCATGTATAATGACAACCATTTATTCCTAAAGCAAACTAACACCCTATGTGAGATATACAAATGCACCGTGAAATTGGAGTCAATTATCTCACATAAAAATAAACTAGACACCAAACAAGTTGTCAGCACATATGCTTCACTTCTCATGTAAACTTCACCTCTCACAGAAAATAAGGTCATGCCACATAAACCCACATACACAGAGGTACTCACTAAAAGCCTACCAAAAGAACAGAGACCTCCAAAATGCACACCACCCACACTCACCACTAAGCAAGAAGAAACCAATACACATATCAACACACACAAGTGTCTCAACAAATATCCTAAGGCAAAACACGTGAAATGTTTTGGTCATAGATGTTTACATAGTGAGACACACAGAAGTCTCCCCACCAGACTGGATAAGGAGAAAGTTACAGTTAGCTGCATATTAGGTGCCAGGGTCTAAAAACTCACACATGCACTCAAGTCACTCAACACCATGTACCGTTATGACTCTGTCATAGTTCATGCTGGAGTGAATGACTTGAGGCATACCTCTCTGGACTATATGAGGAGAGACATGACAGAACTCTGATTATGTGTCCCAGACAGGTATGTCCCTAGCCCTAAGCAGTATCCTACCCTCACCCAGGATGATGCCAGGATATAAACAAAAAATGACTAACTTTAACAATTGGCTCATCTTCTGGTGTCAGTCCAAGGGGATCCAGTATCTGTCAGCCTGGGAGAATATGGTAGACAGACCTCGCTGCTTTGCTAGAAATGGTCTGCACCTGGCCCTCCTAGGCTTTTGGATACTGGCAAAGGCCCTTGCCTCCCAACAGTGCCTTTTTTAGGCAATGTCAAAACAACAAATTTTCCAATGTAGCAAAATCTAATTGAGACAAACTCGGTCATGCTGCTTAATCCTAGGAGGTGAAACAAGAAACTGCACTCCCTGGAAACACTCCTCACCTTGGAAGATGCTGACATCTGTGCAATTACTGAGACATGGTTTAAGGCCGCTGAAAGTACCCCATCATGCAAGGTTACAATGTCTCCCCACTTTCAGACCACAAAATCCATCATCATTAAAACCAAATGCATTCGAGACTGGTCAAGCAGCATGACTCTCTTGAACTACTACATGTCCAAGTAACTATTGGGAAAGTACCAGACCATATCATTGTTAGCTATAGGTCCCCCACCGTGAACCAGGATAAGCACACTGCCTACCTCGATTTACTGGAATCCCTCATAATACAGGCCAGCACCTTAGTCATGGCTGATTTCAACTATCCTTCAGAAGGCTTAAGAAACTGAAAGCGCTTATCTCAGCTGAGAATGTTGTGTGTTTTTATCACTTTTATTGTTTTTATTCAAATAAAGAGTGTTTTTATCGCTGTTGACACAGTGCAAGCTTGTGGTGGTGTACTTTGAAGATTTTCCTACTTTGCTTTATCACTTTGGGACACCTTTTGCAGTTGGGGTCAATTGATTTTGTTGAAAATCTCATCCCTAGCCAAGGATAATCATAAGGCATTCTTTAACTACATCCGATGTCTAAATGGGAATGCCCAGCTATGTGCCGAACTGGTTGTAGATGGGATCACTCATAATACACTGAAAGATATCTCCAACTTGCTAGCTGACAGATTCAGTGCAAATGTCACCTTCTATCCCTACCAACCATATCCCAAAGCATACCTGACACCAGCCCTCTGCCTAGTATCTCTAGATAACAGATTATCTTTGCGCTCACCAAGGCCAAAAATATGGCCTCAGTGGGACCAGATAATATCCCAAGATGTTTATTAAACAATCTAAAACAAGCCCTAGTGGACCCACTTGGCATTCTCTTTAATCATAGCTTGAGAACTGGCTATGTTCCTGCAGAATGCAGAACAGCAACAGTAATAACCCTGCACAACAAGTGGTCATCAACTGACCCTGGGAATAACAGACCCATAAGTCTAACCAGCCTCATCTGCAAGGCCATGGAAAGAATTATCATGGACTTTATCAAAAAGGACACAGGCAACTTGCAGACACTGGACCTAATCCAGTTGGCTTTGTTAAGGGTAGATCATGCTTATTAAACTTGGTAGACAACTTTGAGAATGTCACCGAAGCCATGGACAAAGGTAAGACTGAGCAGATAGCCTATCTCGACCTTGCCAAGGCTTTCAGCACAATTCCCCACTCTGGCATCTTTGAGAAACTCTCCCAGATAGGGATTAACCCTTACATTACTAGATGGGTAGCCAACTGGCTCATTGACAGAACACACTCTTTCAGAACTGGTGACTCCACCTTCACCAGTAGACCCATCACCAGTGGAGTACTACAGGGGTCTGTGCTGGGGCCCTTACTGTTTGGCATCTATTTCTCAAGTCCAGGCCAAAGTAGATGGCCTTTGGCTCACCAAGGTCACTGATGATTGCAAACTGGGAGAAATCATTGAGTCCTCCAAAGATGTCAACATATTACAAGAAGGGCTAACACAAACAAATGATTGGTGCCAAACCCATGGTCTAAAACTATATGCAAAAAAATGCATTATCATTCCCTTTGTCAAAATGAAATTCCCTGCAAATTAAAGTATTGACAGCACATTCCTGAGTTCCAAACCAGTAGTGCCAGACTTGGGAGCACAGGTTGATAGCAATCTGAACTTTGACCACCACATTTCCATAGTGATAAGTAAAGCCTTCTACATAGTGCACCTCATAAGCAAGGCATTACATCCAGGTCAAGGGCTGTTATATCTCCACTGTACTTGACCCTCACCAAACCACTAATAGAGTATAATGCACCCTTTTGCATGTACCTCATCAACAGCAGCTGGAGAGATGTCAGTGGTTTTTCACTAAGAAAATACAGGGACTCCAACCCATGATCTATATGGACAGGCTGAAAGCCCTGTCACTTTACTCTGTATGTTATAGGCTGCTGAGAAGTGATGTATGCCTGGCCTATAGGGCGATCTCCAACCCTACGCCAATGGAAATGCTGCACATCTGCAAGTCACATGACACAAGAGTCACTCGCTCTAGGGATCTCAGCCTAGCTTGTGACATTAACAGAACATGCTGGAGAGACAGATATGTCTCCCAGAGACTACCACTTCTCTGGAATAGACTTCCTATTTACGTAAAACAGAGCTCCTCAATGACCCTATTCAAACACAACCTAAATAACCAGATGGGAGACCATAAATTTGCCCCTGGTGTGGCACCTATGTGTGTCATGGACAGGGGTAGCTGGTGTTGATCACATACTTGCTCTGTTCATAAATCTGTTCTGTGAACTACCGAAAAAGAACAAATGTGGATACTTGAGATTAACATAGCTAGGTTTGTAAAAACTCTAGGGCTGCTAGCCTAGTAACCTACTATGAACCTATGAAAAAGGGTATATAGTTGTCTGATTAAGCCACTTTTCAGTAATGCCTGATCGGAGATACCCAGTTTTGTGAACTCATTCTAAGTTTTATTACTGAAAGGGATAAATGGGGCAGTACGCTTACTCCTGCATGTGGGGTCAGGTGGTTGTATCCACTAAGAAAAAAATCTTATGGTGTTAAAATAGTCAGGTTCATATGATCAGGCATCACTGAAAAGTGAATTTATCAGATAAGTCTTATTCCTACAGCAAGAGTCCCATAGCATGACACAATATCGCCTGAAGAAGAAAGGACTCCTGAGGAGGGCACAGAATGCCAAAGGAGAGCACAGAATCTCAGAGCAGAACAAAAGGATCCAGAGGAGGGTAACAAACCCCAAATGAGTATACAGAGTCCTGCAGCAAAACAATGGGCCTTGGATTAGAGCAAAGAAATGTGAAGGAATGAACAGAATCCACAGAACCCAAGACGAGAGCATAAGACTCAGCAACAGGCTAAAAAACTCTAAAAGATGTTACAGGACACCATAGGAAAATGAAACAATTCTTAGTCTTAGTAGGAAGAAAATAAGGAAATGCATAAGGTGCGTGCCTAGTACTACATTAGGGAGAGACAAAAAGATAAGGTGTGTGCCTAGTGCTACATTAGGGAGAGACAAAGATAAGGTGTGTGCCTAGTGCTACATTAGGGAGAGACACAAAGATAAGGTGTGTGCCTAGTGCTACATTAGGGAGAGACAACAAGATAAGGTGTGTGCCTAGTGCTACATTAGGGAGAGACACAAAGATAAGGTGTGTGCCTAGTGCTACATTAGGGAGAGACAACAAGATAAGGTGTGTGCCTAGTGCTACATTAGGGAGAGACACAAAGATAAGGTGTGTGCCTAGTGCTACATTAGGGAGAGACAACAAGATAAGGTGTGTGCCTAGTGCTACATTAGGGAGAGACACAAAGATAAGGTGTGTGCCTAGTGCTACATTAGGGAGAGACACAAAGATAAGGTGTGTGCCTAGTGCTACATTAGGGAGAGACACAAAGATAAGGTGTGTGCCTAGTGCTACATTAGGGAGAGACAACAAGATAAGGTGTGTGCCTAGTGCTACATTAGGGAGAGACACAAAGATAAGGTGTGTGCCTAGTGCTACATTAGGGAGAGACAACAAGATAAGGTGTGTGCCTAGTGCTACATTAGGGAGAGACAACAAGATAAGGTGTGTGCCTAGTGCTACATTAGGGAGAGACACAAAGATAAGGTGTGTGCCTAGTGCTACATTAGGGAGAGACAC
>NC_056747.1:1303206000-1303249410 GCF_019279795.1 Protopterus annectens
GTGTGTGTGTGTGTGTGTGTGTGTGTGTGTGTGTGTGTGTATGTATGCATGTGCCCGACTGCGCTTGTGTCTGTGTGTATGTGTGCATGTCTGTGTGCGTGTCTGCGCTGTGCATGCACAAGTGTGAGTGTTTGTGTTTCAGGGAACATTTTTCTTTGCTTTTTCTTACATAATGCGTACACATGATATTTTCCCTGCACTTCTATTAGAATTCATTGTTTGGCCTTCACCTGCTATAGAATGGTGTAATAAGACATAATTAACATTTTCTTGGGAAACTGATTTTAGCTTAGCTGGAGCTCCAAGGCTTGGGTACGTTGACCTTCCTTGCACAGCGGATGTATATCTTGTCTACCACGGTAACCATGTATCTTGCCTACCACATTAACCATATATCATGTTCTAATAGTGCAAATGCTGTACTTTTACTACTGTTCTTGTTTTTAACTGGTATTAATGTTTCAATTTTTCTGTACCAGCAAATTCCTGCACTCTTTGAGAGCTGTTTTCTTCACTGCATTACTACACTAACAATTGCTGACCTCCTCATACGACTCTTGTCATATTTTAATGTCTTCAGGTTTACTTTTCACATCTTGAAATCTGCATCTACCAGGTAATGAAGTGCTGAATAAAATTACTGCCACAAAGGGCAGTGTTGTACAGAATGTGGTAGTGTAAAATACATACATAAAGGAGGTAGTGCCACTAAACTTTATAACTTCACACCAGTAGCAATTATATCCTCTCTATCCAAAATATTAGAAAAATGTGTCCATAAGCAAATCATTGACTACCTAATTCAAGAAAACTTACTTACCCCCACACAACATGGCTTTCACCCCAACCACAGTACAGCAACAACACTCATTGCCTTCACCAATGCTATCGCACTAGCCAGACATAACAACAAACAGCAATGCTATCGCACTAGCCAGACATAACAACAAACAGCAATGCTATCGCACTAGCCAGACATAACAACAAACTAGTCTCCTGCCTATTCCTTGACCTCTGCAAAGCGTTCAACACAGTCTTTCACCCCCTGTTGCTGTCCAAACTCTCCAGTCTAAATCTTTCCACCTCAACCATTTCCTGGTTTGACAGTTGCCTCACTGACAGACAGCAGTCTGTCAAATGGCTGTCCACACTGTCCCCTGCTCTTCTATCAGGATGGAGTTCCTCAAGGATCAGTATTTGGACCATTATTATTCAACATCTTTGCCTCCTACACACATCTTGTCCACAATCATCTCTCATTCAACATGCTGATGACTCTACAATCATTATCATAGCTGATAACCTCTCAGAACTAAACTCCCGAACCCAAAAATCTTTCAAATCCATTGAACAATGCCTTACTAAAAACTTGTTAATCTTAAAGCCAAACAAGACTCAACTCCAGCTTTTTCTACCAAAATTCCTTAACCACTTTAAACCCAGTTTTTCTGTCTCATTCCTTAACAATACCTCTATCACCGCAGTATCACATATTAAACTTTTAGGAGCCATTATAGATGACCAGCTCAAATTCGACCTACACATACTCAATAACATCAAGAAAACTCACCAAACACCTGGACTGCTCTACAGAAATAAAAAATGCTTATCAAATGAGGCTAGAATCTCACTTTCACATGCCTACCTTTACCCTAGTCTCTTCTACAGCTCACAAATCCTCACCAATCTACAGATGTCTCCCCTAATCAAATTAGAATCAACTTATAACCAAGTCGCTAGATTTGCTGCTAACCAAACAATTAAGTCTCACTGCTGTCATGCCCTCAACATCTTAAACTGGTTAGACTTTCGCCATCAACTACTTCTCTCTCAAATACAAATCATACACTTCATCCTGCACAAGCCCTCCTTCTGTCCTGATATCGCCCCACTAGTCTTCTTCTACCGCCCCTCCCAGGACCCTCCGAAGCACTGACCAAAATCTACTACAAATCTACACGCCTAGAACCTCAATAGGACATCTGTATAGTTACCCCCCTCTCTTGGAATAAACTTCCACTGGATATTAGAAGCATTAATACTTCACAACACCTCAGAAGTGCGCTAATAACTTATTAACGAGCACCTAGACATGCTTCTGCAAACACTCCCTTAAAATTTCTTGCCTCACCTCATACCATCACTAAATACCATAACATACCATACTGCACTACCCTCTACTAACTTATCTCCCCCTCAAACTGACCTCTTCTACCTCCCCTCTCTTATACTTACCAACTAAATCTCCTGCCCTTCTAGCCAATCAGCTTTCCTGCTACTCTTTCACTGCTCTCCTGCCCCTCTAGCCAATCAGCTTTCCTGCTACTCTTTCACTGCTCTCCTGCCCCTCTAACCAATCAGCTTTCCTGCTACTCTTTCACTGCTCTCCTGCCCTTCTAGCCAATCAGCTTTCCTGCTACTCTTTCACTGCTATCTATCAAATCTTTATTCTCCGAAACTCCAACAATGGTCACTAAAGGCTACTGTAGTCTAAACTGGACACTTTGCTCTCACTGCGCTCCTTACTCTCCCTGACACAATGAATTTCTGCACACACCTTATTTTGCTGCAGCAGATGTATGTGTGTTGTGCATACTGTGAAGTAAGCAGCGCTTGTTAATTACTCTGGACTCTGTATCTTGACATGCGGTAACTTGGATTTACTACTTTTGTTATTTTTTCTGTTATCATTCTCATCTAATTGTGGAGCTTTTCTCCCCTGATCGCCACTAAAAAAGGGCGATACCTCAGTCAGACTACCCCTGTCTACAAACGTGAAATAAATAAATAAATGGGTTCCTGTTTCTAATTATCACTGGTGTTTAACGGTCTTCTTATGTCATTTTTATTTTTACTGACTCTATCTGTTTAGGCAGCAGAGTGATGGGACTTTCAGTATTACTGCCTCATCACATGACCCTCTACTATGGTTTTGGCTATGGGCTCCTTCTGTGTGCAGTCAGCATGTCCTTTCTATTTCATGTGTGTTTTTACTGGGTGCTTTGGTTACTTACCACATCCCATAAGTGCAGTGTAGGTGAACTGACAATCCTCCAGATTTCCCCAAACATGTATATCATGTATAAGAGTGTGACTGGGGAGCCTGCCCTTCCTCTCTGTGTTCGAGTGGGTTTGGTTAGATTGAGGAGTCAGTCCTTCCTCTCTCTCTGTGTTAGTGAGTTTGATTAGGTTGGGGACTCTGCACTTCCTCTCTGTGTCCGAGTGGCTGGGTGACCTTGTTTCCCCCTGCATGCCAAAAGATGTGCTACTACTGTAATACTGATATCTAACATCTTTTTGGTGAGGAAACATTGAGATTTCATGAGTTGGTTTAGGTGCTTAGTGAGGAAGATTCCCAAGGGGGCATTGTATTCAATGGTGAGCCTAATAAAGAAAGAATAAAGTGGGACAAGAACTTCTTTGAACCTTTAGGAAATGCCACATATAATCCAAAACCCACTCTTCCTCTTCTGGAATAAAAGGTATCAAGGTATCATACCAACCAGACATGCTTTCAACAAATAACAAATCTCATTTTCAATTGCAATGTTGTAAAAACTGACTGTAAAAACAGGATCCCACATAAACTGCAGGAAGTGGACACAGATTTACATGAACCCCACCATGTATCAGACAGAATAAAGTCTAACCCTTCCAGCTCTTAGTACTATGTGCAAAGGCAGCTACCTTAATCCTAGAACATAGCTGTCCACCTATGCTCTTGCTAACACCAGTGGTCAGAAAAGAGCTGCCAAATGTGGACTCCATTTCCTAGGCATTAACACAAGAGGTATTTGCAAAGAAACAGAACACTTTAATGCACACCGAAAGGCATCTCCCAGCCAAATGCTGATATTACTGAAATGTGGCTGAAACCTCATGTCCAGGGCAGTGATGTTGACCCATCATGGTTGTGCTATTTAAGAAAGCTTGAAATTTTAGTGGGGTTTTCTGTTAACAAAGATAAACCTGAAATAATCCTTAGATAAACACCAATTTCTTGTGGTCTGTTGTAAAAAGGCAGAGAGGCAACTGCTGTTCATTAATGAACAAATGGAGTTTATATGTATCAATATTCCATCTGATTATGCGAAAGGACTGATCTATATTATGCAGAAGGTGATTGCTCATTGTACCAAGGCTAAATTCAACACTGTGGGTGGCCTAGATATGGACTGAAGTGACAAAACAAGCTCACACTCTCCTGTTCTGGTCAGACCCTATGGGTAGATCAAATAATCAGACTGTCCACTAACATTCATCAGATCCCTCCAGAAGTGTGCAAATATGAGAAAACATTTTCCACCAACATTAAGGCCACTAGGAACTAAGGCCACGGTCATTAGTGACCACTTACCTACATTTGTGATTAAGGAATATGAGAAGATTCAAAAAGCATCCAAATGCAAACACCTAATACCAGATGACTGCAGATATAGGAAGGCATGTACTCAGCTATCTGCTTTCTGAGGTACTTTGCATCCACCACTCTAGGAATTCTTGATGTGGTTGACCCTCTAAAATTCTGCCAAATGTAAAGGATTTTTCAGTCATGGATACTGCCTTGAACTAAAAGCCAAACTGGTGAAAAGGAGGCAGCTTGTAGGAAGGTACACCAGTTCTCAGGAACTTTAAAAACCTTTATGGACTTCTTAGGCAGAAGCAAAGTTTTGGCTCAGCATGTCGGAGGAACCTTTGCATTTGTTTGGAATCACTCAGTAGTACTTTTGGAGAGACATTTCCAGATTCCTTAACCTGTCAGTAAAAACAAAATGAAAACTCCAGCAAAGCTAGAACTTCCACAGAGTGACCTCCCGAACCTCTTGTATCAGAGGCACATGGGATATATGCAAATGACCCTTATGAACATCAGGTGTTTCAGCTAATTGGTGATTCTGAATGCCCATGACTAGTTTTGTCTGACTGTAGAAAGTATGAAGATTAGGAGAATGTCATTAACTGCAGGAAACCAAAGCAGTTACCATTTCTACAGTCAGACTAGCACAGCCTGCAAACATATTTCATAAAAGAACTTCCTGAAACCCAAAGGTTCATAGATTCTTACTAAGCTTATGGCCAAGGAGATTATTTATAAGCACAGTCACATCACCCAGTGCTGACGGAGACTAACAATGCCCCCATTAATTAGATTTTCTTTCTATATCCAGGGTGAATATTTGCAATCATCCATCTGGACATCCAGACTAGGTTTAAAGGCTGCTTGGGAAGCAGCCCTGATTTAGATGTAATGATAGCCTCTTCCACAAATGTGAAATGCAGTGGGTCACATACCTCCCAACTGTCCAGATTTTCACAGAACATCCAGATTTTGCCTTATATTTTTGGTCTGGTTCTCATAAAATTGTGGATTCTGATAAATCAGTGGCAAATCATTGAGGTTTGAAGTCAGAATACAATGGCAGACATTTGAGTTTCAGACTTCATATCCTTCAGAAAAGTCATGCTAATGCAAAACCTGTTATTCTATCAACTTTCTAAGCTTGTACGAGGAATATTTAAAAAGTGTTCCTATTTTTGGGCCTTTGTTTCCCCATTATTTGTGGCTTTGTCCAGATTTCTTACTTTAAGAGGTTGAGAGGTATGAGTGGGGCAGGTACTTCTCACGTCAACTGGTGATGTTGATGTGGCGGTATATGTTTAGGTCTCTAAAGATGGAGTTTGCTTTACCCCTGATTCTGTTTAGGTGAAGCATTTCAAAGTGAATATGCAATATTCAATACAATGATAGACAACACACCCCTAAGAGTTGACCCAGTTGTTCAGAATTTAGGAACTTATATGGACAGTGACCTAACTTTAGAGAAGCATATCTCTGTTGTTCTAAAAACATCCATCCATATGGCACAGCTTATAAACAAAGGGATTGTGTTGATATAACACATAAGCCTGACTAGCTTGGTCTGCAAAGCTATGGAAAGGATCATCATGGGCCTCATAAATAAAGATATTGGGGACCTACAGACACTGGATCCTACCCAGTTTGGCTTTGTTAAGGGCAGATCCTGCCTCTTAAACCTGGTCAATTTCTTTGAAACAGTCACCAAGGCCATTGACGAGGGGAAAGTGGTCCACACAGCCTACCTGGACCTCGCAAAAGCCTTTGATACAATACCCCACTCGGGCATTATAGATAAGCTCACCAGCTTAAATATAAACCCCTATGTCACTAGATGGGTTGCAAACTGGCTCAAGGACAGAACCCACATGGTTAGAATTGCTGGAGCCATGTCAGACTCCAAACCAGTTACAAGTGGCGTCCCACAAGGCTCAGTCCTGGGACCTCTCTTGTTCGGTATATATTTCTCGGTACAGGCCAACATGGAAGGACTGTGGCTGACCAAGTTCGCAGATGACTGCAAACTGGGCCATAATCAACTCTCCAGCCGACACAAGCATCCTCCAAAAGGGCCTCATAGAAACAGACAACTGGTGCCAGAGCCATGGCCTCAAGCTAAATGCCAAAAGTGTATAGTCATCCCTTTGGCAAAACAAAGTGCCCACAAATTACCACATAGGTGGTAATCCATTAAGTACAGAAGAAGTCGTTAGGGACCTGGGGACCCAAGTTGATAGCAATCTCTCATTTGACAACCACGTGGCCAAAGTGGTTAGAAAAACATTTTATATAGCCCACCTAATCATGAAGGGATTCACATCTAGATCAGGGAGGTCATCGTGCCTCTTTACTCATCCCTCATCAGGCCCATAATTGAGTACAATGCCCTTTGGGATGTACCTTACCAGACACCTGCAACAACTGGAAAGACCCCAAAAGTACCTCACCAAGAGGATCAAAGGGCTCAAACAGATGCCATATGCTGCCGGTTAAAGAAACTCCAGCTCTACTCAGTGGCATACTGCCTGCTCAGACGGTCTGTGCCTGACGTATAAAGCCATGTCCAACCCGGAATTAATGGACATGCTGCACCTCAGAAAATCCAAATCCCATCGAGCTATGCGCTCGAGAGACTTGAACCTCAGCACTGAAATAAATAGGACATGCTGGAGGACAGATTCATAACCCAGAGGCTCCCTTCACTCTGGAATAAAATCCCAGTCCAGGTTAGGCAGAGTCCCACATTGACTCTCTTCAAGAGGAATCTTGATGAGTGGATGGGAGATCGTAGGTTTACCCTGGCTATCACTTCTGTGTCACTGTTAGACAGAGGCACAGTATACTAACCTCAAAAAAAGGCATAGCAAAATTAATTTAAAATGGGTGGCGAAAGCCAAACACACTCTGGCTAGGCTTATAAATGCCCTAGGGCAGATAGCCTAGTATGAACCTATGAACCTATGAACCTATATCTAGGGATGTCATTGTCCGCCTTTACTCAGCCCTCATTAAGCCAGTCATTAGATATAATGCCCCCTTTGGCATGTGTCTGTCTAGACACATGCAACAAATGGAATGCCCATAGATACTTTACTAAGAGGATACAAGGCCTAAACAAAATGCCCTTCATAGACGGACTCAAAGCCCTGTCAATATACTTGATATCCTACAGACTGCTGAGCGGTGACCTGTCTCCAGCATACAAGGCATGCTCTGACGCATTACTGATGCATTTACTGCACATCAGCAAGTCAAATGGCATCAGAAATACTTGGTCTAGGGATTGAAACCTCTTCTGCAACATCAGTACAATGGTTTGGAGAGGTATATTTTGCAGAGGATAATGCTGCTTTGAAAAGACTGCCCATCCACATAATACAAAGTCCATCCCTGTCCATTTTCAAGAACATCATAGATCTATGGATGGTAAACATAAAATTTACCCCAGGACTGCCCCTGTACTACTAATGCAACTCCTAAATACTTTATCCCATGCATAGATCCCCTCAAATTTTTTATAGTATCATCCAAGTTATTCTTATAAGGGGTAATATATAATTATAGATCATGGGATGGGTAACACCAATCTATAACCAAACAGGATAGGTTATTCTGCACACAAAAAGGGAAATTGGCTGGGATGAAAATAGTCCATAAGGGTAGCCAGCCTCGTACTTACTTATGAGCCCGTAAGAGTGTTGGGTCATTCATAGCACAGAAAACATAATAAAGATCATCCCTCAGGAGTTTGTATGACACTGAGTAGAAGGGCAGGACTTTTAATTAATTAGAGTAGGTAAGGGTACTGGTGCCAAGACCTTTTTGGTGCAGAATCATTAAGGTTTCTTGAGCTGGTTTAGGTGCTTCGTGAGAAAACTCTACACAGGAAACTGTATTCAATGATGGGGCGTTATAAGGAAAGAATAAAGTGGGACAAGAACTTCTTTGGCCCTTGAGGAGATGCCACAAAGGATACGTTGTGTAAGGTAAGGACATTTTAACCACAATAGAGATATGGTGGTCAGTAGACTGTCTGTTGTAAACAAAGGCACCCGTGTCCCAAATGACTGTGTCAGATTTAGGTGAAACATGATCTATATTGTAACCAGACATAATCCTACATTTACCAAAGGAAACTATACTTCATTTCTTGGTGTTGAGGGTAAGGCATTGATTAACAAAACAAGCATTTGTTTGGTCTATCCCTTGCTGGAGAATTTGAGTATCAGAATGAGAACTAATAACTGACCCCAGTTTGCAATAATCATCAAACCTGGTTATCCGCAGTCCATTGTTATCAGCTTTCATGCCAGAGAAGTATATACCAAAGAGAAGGGGAGCCCAGGAGAGAGCCATGTGGTATATAACAAAGAGAAGGGGAGTCCAGGAGAGAGCCATGTGGTATATACCAAAGAGAAGGGGAGCCCAGGAGAGAGCCATGTGGTATATACCAAAGAGAGGAGCCAGAGAGAGCCATGTGGTATATACCAAAGAGAAGGGAGCCCAGGAGAGCCATGTGGTATATACCAAAGAGAAGGGGAGTCCAGGAGAGAGCCATGTGGTATATACCAAAGAGAAGGGGAGTCCAGGAGAGAGCCATGTGGTATATACCAAAGAGAAGGGGAGCCCAGGAGAGAGCCATGTGGTATATACCAAAGAGAAGGGGAGCCCAGGAGAGAGCCATGTGGTATATACCAAACAGAAGGGGAGCCCAGGAGAGAGCCATGTGGTATATACCAAAGAGAAGGGGAGCCCGGGAGAGAGCCATGTGGTATATACCAAAGAGAAGGGGAGCCAAGTAGAGAGCCATGTGGTATATACCAAAGAGAAGGGGAGCCCGGGAGAGAGCCATGTGGTATATACCAAAGAGAAGGGGAGCCCAGGAGAGAGCCATGTGGTATATACCAAACAGAAGGGGAGCCCAGGAGAGATCCATGTGGTATATACCAAAGAGAAGGGGAGCCCAGGAGAGAGCCATGTGGTATATACCAAACAGAAGGGGAGTCCAGGAGAGAGCCACATGGTATATACCAAAGAGAAGGGGAGCCCATGAGAGAGCCATGTGGAATATACCAAAGAGAAGGGGAGCCCGGGAGAGAGCCATGTGGTATATACCAAAGAGAAGGGGAGCCCGGGAGAGAGCCATGTGGTATATACCAAAGAGAAGGGGAGCCCAGGAGAGAGCCATGTGGTATATATCAAAGAGAAGGGGAGTCCAGGAGAGAGCCATGTGGTATATACCAAAGAGAAGGGGAGTCCAGGAGAGAGCCATGTGGTATATACCAAAGAGAAGGGGAGCCCAGGAGAGAGCCATGTGGTATATACCAAAGAGAAGGGAGCCAGGAGAGCCATGTGGTATATACCAAAGAGAAGGGGAGCCCAGGAGAGAGCCATGTGGTATATACCAAACAGAAGGGGAGCCCAGGAGAGAGCCATGTGGTATATACCAAAGAGAAGCGGAGCCCGGGAGAGAGCCATGTGGTATATACCAAAGAGAAGGGGAGCCAAGTAGAGAGCCATGTGGTATATAACAAAGAGAAGGGGAGCCCGGGAGAGAGCCATGAGGTATATACCAAAGAGAAGGGGAGCCCAGGAGAGAGCCATGTGGTATATACCAAACAGAAGGGGAGCCCAGGAGAGATCCATGTGGTATATACCAAAGAGAAGGGGAGCCCAGGAGAGAGCCATGTGGTATATACCAAACAGAAGGGGAGTCCAGGAGAGAGCCATATGGTATATACCAAAGAGAAGGGGAGCCTATGAGAGAGCCATGTGGAATATACCAAAGAGAAGGGGAGCCCGGGAGAGAGCCATGTGCTATATACCAAAGAGAAGGGGAGCCCGGGAGAGAGCCATGTGGTATATACCAAAAAAAAAGGGGAGTCCAGGAGAGAGCCATGTGGTATATACCAAAGAGAAGGGGAGCCCAGAAGAGAGCCATGTGGTATATACCAAAGAGAAGGGTAGTCCAGGAGAGAGCCATGTGGTATATACCAAAGAGAAGGGGAGCCCGGGAGAGAGCCATGTGGTATATACCAAAGAGAAGGGGAGCCCAGGAGAGAGCCATGTGGTATATACCAAAGAGAAGGGGAGCCCAGGAGAGAGCCATGTGGTATATACCAAACAGAAGGGGAGCCCAGGAGAGAGCCATGTGGTATATACCAAAGAGAAGGGGAGCCCAGGAGACAGCCATGTGGTATATACCAAACAGAAGGGGAGCCCAGGAGAGAGCCATGTGGTATATACCAAAGAGAAGAGGAGCCCGGGAGAGAGCAATGTGGTATATACCAAAGAGAAGGGGAGCCCAGGAGAGAGTCATGTGGTATATACCAAATAGAAGGCGAGTCCAGGAGAGAGTCATGTTGTATATACCAAAGAGAAGGGGAGCCAAGTAGAGAGCCATGTGGTATATACCAAAGAGAAGGTGAGCCCAGGAGAGAGCCATGTGGCATATACCAAACAGAAGGGGAGCCCAGGAGAGAGCCATGTGGTATATACCAAAGAGAAGGGGAGCCAAGTAGAAAGCCATGTGGTATATACCAAAGAGAAGGGGAGCCCAGGAGAGAGCCATGGGGTATATACCAAAGAGAAGGGGAGCACAGGAGAGAGCCATGTGGTATATACCAAACAGAAGGGGAGCCTAGGAGAGAGCCATGTGGTATATACCAAAGAGAATGGGAGCCCGGGAGAGAGCCATGTGGTATATACCAAAGAGAAGGGGAGCCCAGGAGAGAGCCATGTGGTATATACCAAACAGAAGGGGAGTCCAGGAGAGAGCCATGTGGTATATACCAAAGAGAAGGGGAGCCCAGGAGACAGCCATGTGGTATATACCAAACAGAAGGGGAGCCCAGGAGAGAGCCATGTGGTATATACCAAAGAGAAGAGGAGCCCGGGAGAGAGCAATGTGGTATATACCAAAGAGAAAGGGAGCCCAGCAGAGAGCCATGTGGTATATACCAAAAAGAAGGGGAGTCCAGGAGAGAGTCATGTGGTATATACCAAAGAGAAGGGGAGCCAAGTAGAGAGCCATGTGGTATATACCAAAGAGAAGGTGAGCCCAGGAGAGAGCCAAGTGGCATATACCAAACAGAAGGGGAGCCCAGGAGAGAGCCATGTGGTATATACCAAAGAGAAGGGGAGCCCAGGAGAGAGCCATGTGGTATATACCAAAGAGAAGGGGAGCCAAGTAGAAAGCCATGTGGTATATACCAAACAGAAGGAGCCCCGGAGAGAGCCATGGGGTATATACCAAAGAGAAGGGGAGCACAGGAGAGAGCCATGTGGTATATACCAAACAGAAGGGGAGCCCAGGAGAGAGCCATGTGGTATATACCAAAGAGAAGGGGAGCCCGGGAGAGAGTCATGTGGTATATACCAAAGAGAAGGGGAGCCCAGGAGAGAGCCATGTGGTATATACCAAACAGAAGGGGAGTCCAGGAGAGAGCCATGTGGTATATACCAAAGAGAAGGGGAGCCCAGGAGACAGCCATGTGATATATACCAAACAGAAGGGGAGTCCAGGAGAAAACCATGTGGTATATACCAAAGAGAAGGGGATCCCAGGATAGAGCCATGTGGTATATACCAAAGAGAAGGGGAGCCCAGGAGAGAGCCATGTGGTATATACCAAAGAGAAGGGGAGCCCAGGAGAGAGCCATGTGGTATATACCAAAGAGAAGGGGAGTCCAGGAGAGAGCCATGTGGTATATACCAAAGAGAAGGAGAGCCCAGGAGAGAGCCATGTGGTATATACCAAACAGAAGGGGAGTCCAGGAGAGAGCCATGTGGTATATACCAAAAAGAAGGGGAGCCCAGGAGACAGCCATGTTGTATATACCAAAGAAGGGGATCCCAGGAGATAGCCATGTGGTGTATACCAAAGAGAAGGGGAGCCCAGGAGAGAGCCATTTGGTACATACCAAAGAGAAGGGGAGCCTAGGAGAGAGCCATGAGGTATATACCAAACAGAAGGGGAGCCCAGGAGAAAGCCATGTGGTATATACCAAAGAGAAAGGGATCCCAGGAGAAAGCCATGTGGTATATACCAAAGACAAAGGGAGCCCAGGAGAGAACCATGGGGTATATACCAAACAGAAGGGGAGGCCAGGAGAGAGCCATGTGGTATATACCAAAGAGAAGGGGAGTCCAGGAGAGAGCCATGTGGTATACACCAAACAGAAGGGGAGCACAGGAGAGAGCCATGTGGTATATACCAAAGAGAAGGGGAGCCCAGGAGAGAACCATGTGGTATATATCAAAGAGAAGGGGGCCCCAGGAGAGAGAGCCATGTGGTATTTACCAAAGAGAAGGGGAGTCCAGGAGGGAACCATGTGGTATATACCAAAGAGAAGAGGAGTCCAGGAGAGAGCCATGTGGTATATACCAAAGAGAAAGGGAGCCCAGGAGAGAGCCATGTGATATATACCAAAAAGAAGGGGTGACCAGGAGAGAGCCATGTGGTATATACCAAAGAGAAGGGGAGCCCAGGAGAAAACCATGTGGTATATACCAAAGAGAAGGGGAGCCCAGGACAGCACCATGTGGTATATACCGAAGAAAAGGGGATCCCAGGAGAGATCCATGTAGTGAAAAAGATGTTTATACATTTCTGTCTGCAACAAACATTCTTAGCCTTAGGGATGTGGGATCCGTCAGTTAGCCACTTACCTATCCAGTGAACTATGCACAGGTTAATGTTGAGTTTGGAGATTTTGTCATTTGCCACAAGCAGGTAAAAGTAAGCAGCTGTGCTTCCCTATGCAATCATCTTTTGTCAGATGAAACTGTTAATTTCAGACTAATCCTCCTTTTGAAACAATGATGAGAAAAAAAAAATTGTACATGGGCAGCTATTATGTTTGGTCAACACCTCCAGAAGTCTAACTGATCATAAGCAGGGATGCTATTCTGGAAGTTGGGTATATACAGTTCTCTTGGTGGTATCACATATCTGTCACTGTGGGGTGACAATGCAAAGCCCTGAACACTGCTTTCCTTAACAGTACTGGCCTTCCCTGTTACCGATGCATCCAATGACAGAACTATCACTCCTATTTCATTTCCGCCCCCATAGACCTTTTTATGTCTATTTCCCTGTTGTATTTCCTGCACTTAGCCAGTTTCTTCCCACCTTATTTTTGTTATTTTTTTCTGTGAGTGATGCATTTCCATCTTGCACTTTCTAGTCCATCAGCGGGGAATCTGTCTGTCTTGGTCAATCCATAAGTGTCAGCATTTGCTAATGCACACATTGTCATAGACAGTTCACCTGCAGACTATAAGGAGATCAAATAGCAACAGGCCCCATGCAGTACCTCATGTCACGCATTGTGCCATTGGGTTGACACCATAAGGATTCATGATGCCCAACTTATCGTGGTAACAAATAAGACAGGAAATATGTAGTATAACATAAAGAATTATGAACAGGTCTCTAATCATAACCTTATTATTATATGTGAAGACATGGAATCATAACCTTATTATTATATGTGAAGACATGGAATCATAACCTTATTATTATATGTGAAGACATGGATGCCAACAAGTTCACCGTGACAGCAAAGTCCAGCAGGTCAGTCTTGGCATTCATGCACCACAAAAGATTTATACTCAAGTTTAAACATATTTTACAACTTCAAAAGGATCCTCACACTACCATACAGAAATGGAGCATGGCTTAGCTGTACCTCCCTTTTGTGGAATTTCTACATTGTTCGCCTTCTCAGTTCACAAAATGTTGGGTTTGTAGGAAGTCTCATGATACTTTCTTAGCAATTTGTCTCCCTGGTCCATATATCACATTTATGCCTCAGAAAAAGGCCACATATCAAAGTATTTGCTGCCCTTCATTTTTCCCAGCCACTGTGGTCATAAAACCTGTTGAGTCTCAAGGGATTCCGTGTTTTTTTATTATTATGTAGTATAATTTACAGCTGTGTTGCCTTCTCCCCTCCCCTCCCCACGTTAGTCTAACAGCACCTGTCTATTCTACATTGTATCTTCTAGTTTTCCCAAATAAAATCTCACTTCTTCCTGCTTTACCTACATTCTTACACTCTAGCCTTTTAACCCCCCTATTGCTTACATGCTCTACTTCATCCAAATGAATACTTTGAAAAAGAAGCCAATAGCATTGCCTACTGTCACTAGTCCAGTCAGGATGAAGCAGATGAAAAGTTGTGGGTTCGGTTCAAGCAGCTTTATTGCACACAAACACATCAGAAATCGGGCTTAGTAACTTAAACTTAAATAAACTTATAAACAGACTGACTACTACACTCATACATGTTAACACTCTGGCTGTTCTCTCAAAATGGCAGTGCTGCCTGCACGTGCTCACTGTTTATATGCATGTGCCTACATCTGGAAATGCTTCTTAAATTTACAAACACGCTCTGTTCTGCATCCTCCCTCTTTGAGAAATAGATCGGATACCACATGACAGTATTCAATGACATGCAATTATACAGAAATGATCTTCTGACATGCACTTATACAGAACTAATTATCTGACATGCAATCACACAAAATTAGACACATATAAAACAGTCATTTCCAGGTTGCTGTGTATTTTACGCTAGGTCTAGACATGCAACCCGATCATGTAACATAAAAATCAAAATTGGATCTAGCAATGGGGACTGTCTTCAAGGAATGTTCAACTGTGGGGACAACTGGGACATTATCAGTAACAGGAATGGACACTGAGACATGGTCTTCAGTATGAACATTGTCATGGTTGCTCTGAGATCTAGAGCCTGCATAACACCACAGAAAGGACTCTGTAATGCTGTAACACTGCAAAACATTTATTCAGTAATCAAACGAGAAAGTTTTAGGATAAACAGATCCTTCATCAGTGCAATAAAACATAATTCACAAACCAGGTTTATATAAAACTATTAAGAATAGTCCAGCCAATGAAAATACGTAATCAATTAAAAGCAGAACTAATAAAAATATATTTAAAGAAACATATATATAAAAATGTATATAAAAAAATTCTTTCATACACAGAATTCTATGAATATATTCTTATGTAAAAACATATTTTTATTAAATAAAACAATTTCACTTAAATAAAACCTGTTTATGCTTAAGTATTGGTTTAATGTTAACCAATTTATTAGCACCCAGAAAATGGTCTGCTTGCATATGAACAATCCAGTTGTATTCCATTAGTTCCAATTTATTATTAATATCCCCACCTCTAACATTCTTTATGACCATCTCAACTACTCTAAAAACAAACTCAAGCTGTGTGTCATTCTTCAGTAAGTGTTTTCCCAAAGCATTAGTCAAAACGCCCCTGGGTATTTCTGATTTGTGCTAGTAATCCTCTCCTTTAATTAATTACAGATCTACCTATATAAAAGCAAGTACATTTTCTGCATGTAGATAAATAAATAAAATACGGAGTGTTACATGTAGCAGTGCATTTAAACATAAAAGATTGTCCAGTAATAGGATGTTTAAAAATATTATCGCTACAAATATTTTCACAGCAAGAACAATTATTGCAGGGAAAGGCTCCAGACTTATTATAATGTTTAGGGACAGCACAATATATATTCTTAGTTCAGGTAATGCATATAAAATATCCGAACTGTTCATAATTATGTTTCTCATTGGGATGGCACATCTACTATACGTCATTAAATATCACAAAGATCCATTTGGTTTATCAACTGGGTTGATGTTATTATAAATGTAATTACCAAAATAAGGTTTAGCTGTGTTCCCTATTTCCAAAAGTTCCTCGTCCCTTAACTCATCTAATACACATGAATGGTATCCTCTCTCTCTTTAAATTCTAAAGTCATTTCAGCCATTTGATCAATACATGTAACAAAATCAGCATTTAAATGACAAGCTCTCAGGTATTGGCTCTTGACAATACCTTTAAATACATGTTGAGCATGCATACATTTTATGTAAATATTTATTAGTATGTATCACTTTTCTGTGTATACTTGTTTTAATTTCAGAACCAACAATTTTATAATTAATATCTAAAAAGTGAATTTCATTTCCAAAGGATATCATATGAAATTTAGAAAATTTGTGGTTTGATTCAAATACCTGACAAAATCATGCAGTTCATTCTCTATATCTTCCCAAATAATAAAAAAAAAACATCAACAAATCTTTTAAGGAAAATAGCCTTTTGCTTAAAGTAATCTGGACCCTTATAAATACACATTTCTTTTCATTTTCCCAAAGTAAGGTTGGTGTAAGTATTTGAAATGGGGGTACCCATTGCTATTCCAGCAATTTGATGGTACTATTCTCCATCAAGCATAAAAATGTTATTAGTTAGAACCACATCTAGAAGTTCATAGATGGTTTCAATTTCTCTGCCTCTAAGTTTACCTTCTGTACATAAAAGTTATCTGATCATATCTATTCCCTAATGATTAGGAATTACAGCAAAAAAAAAACATTTGATATCAAGGGTCACAAAGAAAACGTTAGAGCTAGACTTTGTTTTAAACCATTCAGAGAGTTGAAACAAAAAGTCACTAGAATCCTTAATTTTAACATATACTAAGAATTTACTTAATACATTCTGTAAGTACAAAGATATTGCTTCTGTTGCCCAGCCCCTGCCTGATACAATAAATCTCATTGCAGGACTGGAGAGGGACTTATGAATTTTGGGTAAACTATAAAGGATGGGAATAATAGGACAGGGAGCACTAAGATAATTAAATACATAAATGGTAACAGCATTCATAACTCAGCCACTGGGGAGACACAAGCCTGTGTAATTCTTCAAGCCAGTCCCAAGCCTGGATAAATGGGGAGGGCTACATCAGGAAGGGCATCCGATGTAAAATATTTGCTAAATGACATATGCGGACAACAATACAGATTTACACACCAGATCAGTTGAGGACTGGGTTAACAATGACCGCCACCAGTACTGTTAGCCAACAAGGTGCTTGCAGAAATTGTGCTACTGTTGGCCAAAGGAGAAGAAGAGGGGGAAGGCATGCCCGAAGTCAGGAAGAGAGGAGAAAGGTTAGGAGTGTGGTAGTGAGGGTAGGAACTTTGAATGTTGGCAATATGACTGGTATAGGGACAGAGCTAGCTGATATGATGGACAGAAGGAAGGTTGATATATTGTGTGTGCAAGAGACCCGATGGAAGAGGAGTAAGGCCAAGTGTATCGGAAGTGGGTTCAAATTGTTCTATCATTGTGTGGATGGGAGGAGAAATTGGGTAGGGGTTATCCTAAAGGAACAGTATGCCAAGAGTGTTTTGGAGGTGAAAAGCGTGTCGGATAGAGTGATTTTTATGAAGCTGGAAATTGATGGTGTGATAGTGAATGTTGGTGCATATGCTATGCAAGTTGGGTGTGCGATGGATGAGACAGAAAAATTTTGAAGTGAGTTGGATGAAGTGGTGGTAAGTGTACCCAAGGGTGAGAGAGTGGTGATTGGAGCAGATTTCAATGGGCATGTTGGTGAAGGGAACAGAGGGGATGAGGAAGTGATGGGTAGACATGCTGTTAAGGATAGGAATGCAGAAGGTCAGATGGTAGTGGATTTTGTGAAAAGGATGGACATAGCTGTGGTGAATATGTATTTTAAGAAGAGGGAGGAGCATAGGGTGACATACAAGAGTGGAGGAAGATGCACACAGGTGGATTATATCTTATGTAGGAGGGCCAGTTTGAAGGAGATTGGAGACTGTAAAGTGGTGACAGGTGAAAGTTTAGTTAGGCAGCATAGAATGGTGGTCTGTAGAATGATGTTGCTGACCAAGAAGAGTTGGAGAAATGTGACGGCAGCACCAAGGATCAAATGGTGGAAATTGAAAAAGGATGATTGTGAGGTGGAGTTCAGGGAAGAGTTAAGACAGGGACTGGGTGGCAGTGAAGAGTTACTGAATATCTGGGTAACTACAGCAGAGCTAGTAAGGGAGACGGATAGAAAGGTGCTTGGTGTGACATCTGGACAGAGGAAGGAGGACAAGGAGACCTGGTGGTGGAATGAGGAAGTACAGGAGAGTATACAGAGAAAGAAGTTGGCAAAGAAGAAGTGGGATTGTCAGAGAGATGAAGAAAGTAGACAGGAGTATAAGGAGATGAGGTGCATGGCAAAGAGAGAGGTGGTGAAGGCTAAGGATAAGGCATATGAAGAGTTGTATGAAAGGTTGTACACTAAGGAGGGAGAAAAGGACCTGTACCGATTGACTAGACAGAGGGACCGAGCTAGGAAAGATGTGCAGCAGGTAAAGGTGATGAAGGATAATGAGGGAAACGTACTCACAAGTGAGGAGAGTGTGTTGAGCAGATGGAAAGAGTACTTTGAGGGGCTGAGGAATGAAGAGAATGAGAGAGAGAGAAGGTTGGATGATGTGCGGATAGTGAATCATGAAGTGCAATGGATTAGCAAGGATGAAGTAAGGATAGCTATGAAGAGGATGAAGAATGGAAAAGTTGTTGGTCCAGATGACATACCTGTGGAAGCATGGAGGTGTTTAGGAGAGATGGCAGTGGAGTTTTTAACCTGATTGTTTAACGAAATATTGGAAAGTGAGAGGATGCGTGATGAGTGAGAAAAAGTGTTTGGGCACCGATTTTAAGAATAAGGGTGATGTACAGAGCTGTAGTAACTGATCAGTAAGCATGAAGTTATGGGAAAGAGTAGTGGAAGCTAGGTTAAGAAGGGAGGTGATGATTAGTGATCATCAGTATGGTTTCATGCTGGGAAAGAGCACTAGAGATGCGATGTTTGTTCAGAGAGTGTTGATAGAGAAGTATACAGAAGGTCAGAAGAAGTTGTATCTTTGTAGACCTGGAGAAAGCATATGACAGGGTGCCCAGAGAGGAGTTGTGGTATTGTACGAGGAAGTCGGGAGTGTCAGAGAAGTATGTAAGAGTGGTACAGGATATGTACGAGGGTAGTATGACAATGGTGAGGTCTGCGGTGTGAGTGATGGATGCATTTAACGTGGAGGTGGGATTACATCAAGGATCAGCTCTGAGCTCTTTCTTATTTGCAATGGTGATGGACAGCTTGACAGACAAGATCAGACAGGAGTCCCCATTGACTATGATGTTTGCAGATGACATTGTGATCTGTAGTGAGAGCAGGGAACAGGTTGAAGCGACCCTGGAGAGGTGGAGATATGCTCTAGAGAGGAGAAGAATGAAAGTCAGCAGGACGAAGACAGAATATATGTGTGTGAATGAGAGGGTGGATAGAGGAATGGTGAGGATGCAGGGAGTAGAGCTGGTGAAGGTGGATGAGTTTAAATACTTGGGATCAACAGTTTAGAGTGATGGTGAGTGTGGAAGAGAGGTGCAGAAGAGAGTACAGGCAGGGTGGAGTGGGTGGAGAAGACTGTCAGGAGTGATTTGTGACAGACAGGTACCAGTAAGAGTGAAAGGGAAGGTATATAAGAGGGTAGTGAGACCAGCTATGTTATATAGGTTGGAGACAGTGGCATTGACAAAAAGGCAGGAGTCAGAGCTGAACATGACAGAGTTAAAGATGTTAAGATTTGCACTGGGTGTGACAAGGGTGGACAGGATTAGGAATAAGTATATTAGAGGGTCAGCGCAGGTTGGAAGGTTTGGAGACAAAGTCAGAGAGGCGAGATTGCGTTGGTTTGGACATGTGCTGAGGAGGGATGCTGAGTATATTGGGAAAAGGATGCTAAGGATGAAGCTTCCAGGTAACAGGAAAAGAGGAAGGCCTAAGATAAGGCTTATGGATGTGGTAAGAGAGAACATGCAGGTGGTTGGTGTGACACAGCAAGTTGCAGAGGATAGGAAGAAATGGAAACAGATGAATCACTGTGGCAACCCCTAATGGGAACAGCCGAAAGAAGAAGAAGAAGAAGAAGAAGAATGGTAACATCATTCAGAAGTTGTAGTTCATAAATACATGTATTAACATTATATATAACCTCACAGACGTCACACTTGTTAACTTTTACAAAGGTTTTTGCACCTCATAATAGATCATCTATAGTGGCAAGATGGGTATCACGATTCTTAATTACCATGGCTCCCCCTTTGTCAACTTCCTTAAGTATGATATTATAATTTGCCTGTAATTTCAGAAGTGCCTCATGCTGATCCCTAGAAAAGTTGTACATTGCTTTGAAATCATTTTTGTCATAAAGCGCACAAATCTGTTTCTCACACAAATCATGAAAAGCTGTGACTACTGGATTACTAATTGGAACAAAAATACTAGACATTTTGCATACCTGTGTATTAAGAGGCAGAGGATCATTGAAAACCAGTTTTAATTTCAGATTATGTGTAAATAACTTTATATCTATGAGTACTTGTAAAATATTATCCTTACAAGAAGGAATATCCACTGAAGAAAGTTCCAAATGTGATAGATTCACAACACTATTTCCTAGCATTTTAGATGGTTCGATTTGCTGGATATTTGTGGACCTTTGTCATTTCCTCTTCCTCCTGTTCTTCCTTTGGATCACCACTTGGATTGATTGCATCTGTGATTGGACAGTCTCTTAGGTAGAGTCACTTGGATGGATGCTGGAACATCTAAAAACCCTCTGTTGCATTATTAGAACTCGATGCAGTAATTCTTGATGTCGAGGGCAAATTTAGGGTGTCCAGAGTTGTATTAGTGATGGAATATGTTATAGCATTGTCAGAAGATAAAACTTCCTGTTGTTGTGAGTTTGAATTAATAGAACCAGGCAGTGGTGTAGAAACATCATCCAGTCCACGCATAGATCCCCGATGTGCAACATCAACCTGTGTTTGCATTTTAGAAATTTTAGGGGCCAAGGAGAAGATATTACCAGTCTTAAAATCATTTATATCCAGCATTAGTCTGTGCCTTTTAATATTTTCTAGTTTCCGATCAAGTGCACATAGCCATTCCAACATATCATTGTAAGTCAGAATATAATTTTGAAAATAGGACAGAGTGGAGAGTTAACTTTCTAATTTGGTTATAGTGTCCTTGAGGTTAACTTCTATTTTATGAAAAAATTCATTCATTAAATTCATATAATTGAAATCAAGCCTAATATTGAGCTCCTGCCCTCTCTTACGGAGCTCCAGATAACGATCCCCATACAAGGGCATTTTTAGGATTTTAAGCCCCCTAGGTATAAGTCCAAGCTCAATATATGTAAAAAAACTGAGATGCAGCCACTGCAGCTTCTTAAAAGCTTGTGTTCCAAAGTTTTAATTAAAGTCAAACAACTATTGTCACTTACAGTGGCAGATTCATTTTCAGTGGCAGCAGAGTTCATTAAAAACAACAATGGATTAGATTGTTCATGTAGAAGTACATTTACGGTATGATTCAATTTAAGTTGAGCAGTCCCTTGTGTGAAAGGCTGGATCATCTCTCAAAGAAGCACCCAAAGTGTAGCTGAAATCAAACAAAGAAGAAAACGTGTTCCATCAATAATACAACTCTGGACACCCTAGCTTTGCCCTCAACATCATGAATTACTACATCTAGTTCTAATAATGCAACAGAGGATTTTTTAAACATTCTGTCATCAATCCAAGTGAATCTGCTGGAGAGACTGCCCAGTCACAGATGCAATCGATCCAGGGGGCAGTCCAAAGGAAGTACAGAAGGAAGAGGTAATCGCGTCCACAAACACACAGCAGATCAAATGTCCATTGTGAATCTATCATATTTGGAACCTTCTTCAGCAGATCCCTTCTTAATCGAGGACTTAAATTTATTCCTTCTTGTATTATACAAGCACTGATAGATTTAACGTTATTACACATAATCTGAACTTAAAACTGGTTTTCAATGATTCTCTGCCGCTTAATACACAGGTATGCAAAAGGTCTAGTATTTTTGTTCCAATTTGTAATCCAGTAGTCACAGCTTTTCACGATTTGTTTAAGAAACAGATCTGTGTTCTTTATAAGAAAAATGATTTCAAAAAAATGTACAACCTTACTGGAGATGAGCATTAGGCATTTCTAAAATTACAAGCAAATGATAGTATCATAATTAAGGACGCTGACAAAGGG
The DNA here is from genome assembly GCF_019279795.1 of Protopterus annectens. Classification (NCBI taxonomy): domain Eukaryota; kingdom Metazoa; phylum Chordata; order Ceratodontiformes; family Protopteridae; genus Protopterus; species Protopterus annectens. The sequence goes on from NC_056747.1 coordinate 1,303,228,371, forward strand.
GGAGCCATGGTAATTATGAATCGTGATACCCATCTTGCCACTATAGAAGATCTATTATTAGATACAAAAGCTTTTGTAAAAATTAACAATTGTGATGTCTTTAAGGTTATATATAATGTTAATATGTGTATTTATGAACTACAACTTATGAATGATGTTACCATTGACGTATTTAATTATCTTAGTGCCCCCTATCCTATTGTTCCCATCCTTTAAAATGTACCCAGAATTCATAAGTCCCTTTCCAATCCCCCAATGAGACCTACTGTATCAGGCAGGGGCTGGGCAACAAAAGCAATATCTTTATACTTACAGAATATGTTAAGTAAATTCTTAGTATATGTTAAAAGCTTTACTAAGGATTCTAGGGACTTTTTGTTTCAACTCTCTGAATGGTTTAAAACAAAGTCTAGCTCTAACGTTTTCTTTGTGACCCTTGATATCAAATGTTTTTTTTTGCTGTAATTCCTAATCATTATGGAATAGATATGATCAGACAACTTTTATGTACAGAAGGTAAACTTAGAGGCAGAGAAATTGAAACCATCTGTGAACTCTCAGATTATGTAGCCCAGGCTGGTATGACCCTGACCCTGTGCAGTATCCTACCTTCACCAAGAATGATGCCACAATACAGAGACAAAATGATCAGTTTTAATAATTGGCTTAATTTCTGGTGTCATTCTAAGGGGATCCAATGTCTGTCTGCCTGGAATGACATGCTTGACAAGCCACGCTGCTTCGCAAGGGACGGCTTGCACCTGTCACCCCTGGGTTTCCGGATATTGGCAAAGGCTCTTGCCACCCCCATAGTGCCTTTTTTAGACAAGGCTCACATTCTAAACCCACCGACTTAGAAAACAATAATGGAAAAAAACTAAGGGTAATGCTGCTCAATGCCAGAAGTCTAAATCTCAAGATGCATGCCCTCGAAGCCCTCCTCAGCATGGAGAACATCGATGTCTGTGCTGTGACTGAAACCTGGTTCAAGGCTCCTGAGAGCACCCCAGCACTATCAGGTTTTACCTCATATCATGCGTTCCGGCCACAAAACCCGGACCGTACCACAAAAGGAGGTGTATCCATATTCATCAAGGATACCCACACCTCCAGGCTGGTGGCAACTCACGAAGCATCAGAGACCATTCAGGTGCAATTAACCATAGGCAAAACTGCTCTACAGTTTGTAGCATGTTACAGGCCACCCTCTCAAACTCAGGAACCCCACACAGCCTTCCTGAAGACACTGGAGAGTATAAATGTCTCTCCAAACACCATCATATTGGGTGACTTCAACTACCCAAACATAGACTGGGAACATTACTCAAGCCCCAATACCCTAGCCCAAAGGTTCCTGGAGTTCATAAACTCAAATGCTATGGAACAACTTGTCACCATTCCCACAAGAGGTGAAAATATACTCGACCTGATCATCACAAACATGGGGACAAAATGCTCCACACCAGACGTATATCCCTCATTGGTGAGATCAGACCATAAACTAATCTCACTGGAGATCCACATCCCCCCCCACCCCCAACAAAAAAGACCACAGTGAAGAACTTCTCAAAAGCCAACTTCACACCTCTTAAGACTGGTGTGGTATCCTTCAAGGCCCCTGAGCCATTGGAAACCACAACCCATGCTGCTGAATCCCTTACAAATGCTTTCTATGAGCACCTCCAGGATTGCATGGATCAAGCAATCCCAAATAAAATCAAGACTCTTTCCACCAAAGGCAAGCACCCGATCTGGTGGACCCCAGCCATAAACAAACTTTACAACAAGAGGAGAAAGCTACTACAAGATAGAGCAAAATCCCTAAAAGGGAAGACATCTCTGATCAATACTAGTAAAAAACTACGATCACTCATAAAATCATCCAAGGCCAACTTTGAGAGAAAAATCGCCAAGGACTCAAAAGACAATCATAAGGCCTTCTTTAGCTATGTTAGAAATCTGGGTGGAAACTCCCAGATATGCTCAGAATTAGTCCAAAATTATACAAAAATCACTGAACCCACAGACATTGCAAACATACTGGCAGACAGGTTAAGTAAAAATTTCTCCCCTCCCTCCCCAAAAGGAGAAATATCTATCCCAGCAGAGTGTAGCCTCCTAATCATCTCAAATGCCCAGGTGAGAGCTGCTCTCTCTAAAGCTAAAAACACAGCATCAATGGGACCGGATGGTGTCCCCGGCTGTGTGCTACACGAACTCAATGAGGAACTAAACCCACACATAAGGCTGCTGTTTAATCTTAGCCTTACCACAGGATATGTACCCAAAGAGTGGCGTACGGCAGCTGTGGTCCCACTCCACAAAGGCGGTGCTTCTACGGACCCTGGTAATTACCACCCCACAAGCTTAACAAGCCTGGTCTGCAAAGCTATGGAGAGGATCATAATGGAACTCATAAATAAAGACATAGGGGACCTACAGACATTGAATCCTACCCAATTCGGCTTTGTCAAGGGCAGATCATGCCTCTTGAACTTGGTCGACTTTTTTGAAACAGTCACCAAGGCCATTGATGAGGGTAAGGCAGTTCACACAGCCTACCTTGACCTTGTAAAAGCTTTTGACACAATACCCCACTCGGGTATCATAGAAAAGCTCACCTGCTTAAATGTAAACCCATATGTCACAAGATGGGTTGCAAAGTGGCACAAGGACAGAACCCACAGAGTTAGAGTTGCTGGTGCCATGTCAGACTCCAAGCCGGTCACAAGCGGTGTCCCACAGGGCTCAGTCCTGGGCCCCCTCTTGTTCGGCATCTACTTTTCAGAAGTGCAGGCAAACATAGGAGGATTGTGGCTGACAAAGTTTGCAGATGACTGCAAACTGGGCGCCATAGTTGAAAATCCATCAGACACAGATATCCTTCAGAGCGGTCTCATAGAAACGGATAACTGGTGCCAGAGCCATGGCCTTAAGCTAAATGCCAAAAAATGTATAGTCATACCCTTTGGTAAAAACAAGGTAACCCCAACTTACCACATAGGTGGCAATCCATTAAGCACAGAAGAGGTTATCAGGGACCTGGGGACCCAAGTTGACAATAACCTTTCTTTTGACACTAACATTGCCAAAGTGATTAGGAGGACCATCTACATTGCCCACCTGATTATGAAGGGATTCACATCCAGATCAAGGGAGGTCATTGTTCCCCTGTACTCTTCACTTATCAGACCAATGATTGAGTACAATGCCCCATTCGGAATGTATCTTACCCGACACCTGCAGCAATTGGAAAGACCCCAAAAGTTCCTCACCAAAAGGATAAAGGGGCTCAAAAATATGCCATATGCTGCCCGACTGAAGAAACTCCAGCTCTATTCAGTCGCATACCGTCTGCTCAGAGGTGACCTGTGCCTGACATACAAGGCCATGTCCAACCCGGAATTAATGGACATGCTCCACCTCAAAAAGTCCAAATCCACCAGAGCCACAAGAGCAAGAGACTTAAACCTCAACACGGATATAAATAGGACGTGCTGGAGGGACAGATTCATCACCCAGAGACTCCCTATGCTGTGGAACAGAATCCCAGTCCATGTGAGACAGAGCACCTCACTGGCTCTGTTCAAGAGGAATCTTGACCAGTGGATGGGAGATCGTAGGTTTACCCCGGGATCATCTCTGTACCACTGCTGGACAGAGGCACGGCAAACTAATGGGTATAGTATTCTTCAGCCTAAGGGGTGGTGAAAGCCACACAACTCTGGCTAGGCTTATAAATGCCCTAGGGCAGATAGCCTAGTATGAACCTATGAACCTATGAACCTATGAACTTCTAGATGTGGTTCTAACTAATAACATTATTATGCTTGATGGAGAATTCTACCATCAAATTGCTGGCATAGCAATGGATACGCCTGTTGCAAATACTTACACCGACCTTACTTTGGGAAAATGGAAAGAAATGTATATTTATAATGGTCCAGATGATTTTAAGCAAAAGGTTATTTTCCTTAAAAGATTTGTTGATGATTTTTTTTTTTTTATTTGGGAAGCTCTAGAGAATGACCTGCATGATTTTGTCATGTATTTGAATTAAGCCACAGATTTTCTAAATTTTATATAATATCTTTTGGAAATTAAATTCACTTTTTAGATATTATAAAATTGTTGGTTCTGAAATTAAAACAAGTATACATAGAAAAGTGATACATACTAATAAATATTTACATAAAAAGTATGCATGCTCAGCATGTATTTAAAGGTATTGTCAAGAGCCAATACCTGAGAGCTTGTCATTTAAATGCTGATTTTGTTACATGTATTGATCAAATGGCTGAAATGACTTTAGAATTTAAAGAGAGAGAGGATACCATTCATGTGTATTAGATGAGTTAAGGGACGAGGTACTTTTAGAAATGGGGAACACAGCTAAACCTTATTTTGGTAATTACATTTATAACATCAACCCAGTTGATAAACCAAATGGATCTTTGTGATATTTAATGACGTATAGTAGATGTGCTGACCCAGTGAGAAACATAATTATGAACAGAAGGGATATTTTATATGCATTACCTGAACTAAGAACATATATTGGACAACAACCTAGATTTGCTTATAAGGACTGCCCAAATCTTAAAACTCAAAAGATTTTCCTTCTTGTGCCGGCCCTAAATATTATAATAAGTTTGGAGCCTTTCTCTGCTATAATTGTTTGTGCTGTGAAAATATTTGTAGTGATAATTTTAAACATCATATTACTAGACAATCTTTTACATTTAACTGCACTGCTACATGCAACACTCCTTTTATTATTTATTTTGCTACATGCAGAACATGTACGCTGCATGCAACACTCCTTTTATTATTTATTTTGCTACATGCAGAACATGTACGCTGCATGCAACACTCCTTTTATTATTTATTTTGCTACATGCAGAACATATGCGCTGCATGTAACACTCCTTTTATTATTTATTTTGCTACATGCAGAACATGTACGCTGCATGCAACACTCCTTTTATTATTTATTTTGCTACATGCAGAACATGTACGCTGCATGCAACACTCCTTTTATTATTTATTTTGCTACATGCAGAACATGTACGCTGCATGTAACACTCCTTTTATTATTTATTTTGCTACATGCAGAACATGTACGCTGCATGTAACACTCCTTTTATTATTTATTTCGCTACATGCAGAACATGTACGCTGCATGTAACACTCCTTTTATTATTTATTCCGCTACATGCAGAACATGTACGCTGCATGTAACACTCCTTTTATTATTTATTTCGCTACATGCAGAACATGTACGCTGCATGTAACACTCCTTTTATTATTTATTTCGCTACATGCAGAACATGTACGCTGCATGTAACACTCCTTTTATTATTTATTTCGCTACATGCAGAACATGTACTTGCTTTTACGTAGGTAAATCTGTAAGGAAATTAAAGGAGAGGATTATTGAACACAAATCACAAATATGCAGGAGCATTTTGACTAATGTTTTGGCAAAACACTTATCGGAGAACGACATACAGCATTGGTTGAGATGGTTATAAAGAATCCTAGAGGTGGGGATATTAATAATGAATTGGAGCTAAACGAATACAATTGGATTGTTCATATGCAAGCAGATCATTTACCGGGTGTTAATAAATTAGTTAGCATGAAACCAATACTTAAGCATAAACATGTTTTATTGAAGTGAATTTGTTTTATTTAATAAAAAAATATGTTTTTACATAAAAAGATTTTCAGTAATGAATTCTGTGCATGAATGAAATTGTTTATATACATATATATATATATATATATATATATATATATATATATATATGTTTCTTTAAATATATTTGTATTAGTTCTGCTCTTAACTGATTGAGTATTTTCATTAGCTGGGTTATTCTTTATAGTGTTATATAAACCTGCTTTGTAAATTATGTTTTATTGCACTGATGAAGGATCTGTTTTTCCGAAAGCTTGGTTGTTTGATTACTGAATAAAAGTTTTACAGCTTTACAGCATTATGGAGTCCTTTCTGTTGTGTTTTACATTTTGTATTTTGGTCTGTGACTCCATTTTACCACAGTTATAGCTTTGTTATTCTTTTTTTATCTAGAGTCTGCATCACAAGTACGATGCTGCGATATCCTTTCAGAGACAGGAAGGAGATCCCTCAGTTTCTTTTGTATTCTATACCCTCAGATTCCACTAAATAGAATCTTGGCTTGGCACATATGCCTCTCACTTGTCCAATTCGATCAAAGCCTTTCATTGTTTGCATCCTCACTGTCTCTCCTTTTTTAAGGGATGAAGAAATCTGCTCATTTTATCATACCTGGACTTCTGAGAAGAATGCTTTTTAAAGAGTTGGGCTTTGCTTGCACTGTTGTTTCTACCAGTAGGCACCAACAAACTAGAACTGATAGGCAAGGTTGTTCTGGTTTGCCTAGATGGAAGACTCTGAGCAGGCGAGTCATTAGGTTGTCATGGGGTATATTTCTGAGATTAAGCAAATTCAAGAAGATATCGGTATTGTCATGCTTTGACATCTCTTGTAATTGCTTTGCATTCTGTACTGGATGTTCAGCCAGGCCATTAGACTGTGGGTATTCTGGACCACTAGTAGCATGGATAAAGTCCCACCCTTTAGCAAATTTCTGAAACAATTGACTGGTATACTGGGTACCATTGTCAGCAATAACTTTATGTGGACTACCATGGACTGAGAAATAATGTTTCATCTTAGTAATAACAACAATGGACATTAGGTTAGATAGAAAATCAATCTCAAACCAGTTTGAATAAGAGTCTACCAACACTAAGTAATGTTGATTGTTCCACTCATATATATTAGTGGTTACTATTGGCCAAGGTAGTTCAGGAATCTGGCTTAGATGAAGTAGCTCTTTTTGCAAATGCAGTTTAGTACTATTGCATACTGAACAGGAAGAAAGTACTTTGTCAATGTCCTTTGATAGAGAAGGCCAAAATACTAGTCCTCTCACCCTTCTTTTGGTAGAATCAGAACCTGAGTAGCCATGATACAAAATCTGAATGTAATCAGGTTTTAAAGAAGTAGGGACAATATCTTTGTGTCCTTTGAAAATGATACTGTCTTCCATCAGCATCTTATCTCTGTATGGAAAATAAGGTTGTACTTCTGGCAATACACAGGATTGCTTTGATAGCTATCAAACATTGATGAAGTGCTTGAGCTTCTGCAAAACTGGATCAGTATTTGTATGATCTCTAGCTCATTAAGTCTCGTAGTAGAAAAATTACGCATTTCCATGACACTGAAGTCAAAATTCTCTGAATCAAGCTGTTCTGTGGTATTTCTGGGCAATTTGGATAAGGTATCAGCCAGATAAAGAAGTTTGCCTTTTGTAGAGACAATTTTGAAATTATACTTTTGTAATCTGAGCATTATTCTTTGTAGTCTTGCTGGAGTGGAATGCATAGGCTTCTTTAAAATAGTGACTAGAGGTTGATGATAAGTTTCGACTTCGATAGCTCGGCCATAAATATAATCATGGAACTTCGAACATGCGAAATTAATCACCAAAAGTTCCTTCTCAATTTCAGCATACTGCATCTCAGTTTGGGTAAGAGTTCTAGATGCATAGGCAGCATGTCTGCCCTCTTAAAGAATAACTGCACCAAGACCAAGCTTTGAAGCATCACAGTAAAGAACTACTGGTTTGTGGGCATCATAGTATCTCAATTTAGGCAGATTGGCAATTTGCTGTTTGAGGTTATCAAATGCTCTCTGGTGCTGTTCCAACCATGACCAGGCAACATTTTTACATCAGCTCTCTTAAAAGTGCTTATAGCTCACTAAAGTCAGGGATAAATTTTCCCAAATAGTTAACCATACCAAGAAAACGCTGTAGCGATTGGACATTGTCTGGAGCTGGCATTTCAAGAATGGCTGCTTGTTTAGAAGGGTCTGGTCATAAGCCTGTACTGGTAAATAAATTACCTATATAAGTAACTTCTGGTAGCCTGAATTTACATTTCAGAGGATTAAGTTTCAAGTTAATTTCATACACTGTGTCCAGAACTTTCCTGCGGTTTCTGTCATGCTCTGCTTCAACATTACCTCCGACCAGTAAATCATCAACTACTATAGCACATGGATAACCTGAAAAAAATTGCTACATTGCACGCTGAAGACTTCACTGGCAGAATTTATTCCAAAAGGCATCCTGAGGAATCTGTATCTACCAAATAGTGTGCTGAATGTAGTCAGTAGTGAAGATTTGTGATCAAGCATTACTTGCCAAAATGAACTCTTTGCATCTTGGACAGAAAAAAACAGTGGTATTTGGCATGAGGATGGCAACCACCTTGACTTTATGCATAGGATGACGAGGTCTCTTTAAAGTCTTGTTCAAGTCTCTTGGGTCAATGCACATTCTGATTTCATCTGAACTTTTCTTTTGAGTAGCTACCATGGATGACCCATTCATTTGGTTCTGTGACTTGACAAATCACACCTTGCTGCACCATTTTATCTAACTGGACCTTGACTTTCTCCTGCATAGCTATTGGAGCTCCTCTCCTCACTGGTCTGGCCACTGGACTGACCTCTGGGTCTACTTTCATAGAGTATGCAACTGGGAGTTTGCCTAACTAGTCATCAAAAACATCAGCATACTCTGAGAAAATAGCATCACTGAAGCTGGAACTGGGACATGTGCTTACATGATGTATTTCTTTGGTAAAAGAAAGCAGTTTCATTCTCAAACTGTCTGTGAGACTTAATAATGAATGCACAGGTCTTCGGACTACATAAAATTACAAGCTGTAACTGTTCCCAGCTGAATAGCGTGAAAGGACTACTGAGCCTTTGGGTTGAATCTCTTCACCTCTATAAGTAACAAGCTTAGCACAATTAACCAAATTAAGTTGCTCACCAGCTTTCACTCTAGCAAATGTTTTTGATGATCGCACATTACACTTTGAACCAGTGCTTATTATGAGCTCTGTGGGGTTGCCATTGATCAGGACAGTACAAAACACTTCATTATTTGCCAATAAATCCACTACAGTAACCTTTTCACCAACCATTGATACACCATCTACATAGAAAGCAGGCTTGCAGCTCTCTACATGATCAACTTGCTTTTTCGAGTGACCTTTCTTAATAACTGAATGAGACTTGCCTGATTTACAAAACTTTTGAAAGTGGTTCCATTTTTTACATTTGTGGCATTGCTGATCAAATGCTAAGCACTTCTGTCTTTTAGACTCATGATTGACACCACAATTATAACAGTTAAGAATAAAACTTGACTTAGGTTTTGCTGATTCACACTTACACTGTACTGAGCATGTCTGTTTTCCTAGGCTAGTCTGGGAACTTGCTCGAAAGTTACAGGTCCTCCTTGGGAATCCCACAGGGGTTGCAGCTGCCATGTGCTTAGGCCTGCTTCTGCTTGCCACATGGTGCATGCTGTCTACTCTTACTATAAAGGCTGCTGAAACTAAGCTCTCATCACTTGAAACCATACTTGTTTGCCTTTCTATGAGCTCATGGATTTGAAAAATCTCTGTGGGTTTGCTCAACATTAAATCACTGTCATGAAGCAAAAACTTTCTCACTGCAACACTATTAACACCACACACAAGCCTGTCCTTTATTAATTAATCTTTCAAATCACCAAATCTACACTTTTAGCCTTATTTTTCAAGTCAGTGATTTAAGCTGCAAATGTTTCATGTGGCTTTGTATAAAATAGGTGTCTCTCTAATGTAACATTTGTCTGGGGGTTGCATATTTCTCTAAAAGTATGTCTTCCCTTGATTCAGCTGGTACAACAATATGACGGTTTTCCCCTTCTCCTGCATATACTGCAGGTGCATACACAAATTAATGTTCTCTTTCGGTGGCCTCTGACCAAGCTAAATTAAGCAAAGTAAATGCCCTTGTATGTGCATCTTTGTCAGAAAAAGCTGCTTGTATAAACATATCGTATTCCTGCTCAAATACTCTCCAGTTCTCTGCAATATTATGATCAACCATCAGTGGACTTGGTCTGCGGAATACCTCTGCCATACACACAGTAGTCAAAGTGCTTGGAATTATGTATGAACATACACACATAAATATATGCCAGAACTTGCAATTATGTCCAACTCTTTGAGACAACTGCACTTTGCCAAATAAGTCTCCGTAGCACAAGAACATTTTAAATGACTGTATTCTGCAAAATCACTCCTTATCAGCGTAAGAAATACTTTGAAATGACTGTACTTTGCAAACAAACTGTATACAGCAGAAAAAGCTCAGAGTAAGAAACACTTCAAAATTAATGCACTTTGCAAATAAGCTATACACAGCACAGGAACCTTTCAAAATGTGTGCACTTTGCAAAATAACTCTGTACAGTGTAAGGAACACTTTGAAATGGCAGCACTCTACTAATAAATGCACATAACACATGAAACTTTTTCAAAATGGCTGTACTTTGACTGTACTATGCAAGATAACTGTACTTTGCACATAGTAAACTCTTTGAAATAATTGCACCATAATAAAGTGCACACTCTGCAAACATTTTGCACAATCTCAGCTACTTTGAACAACTCTAGTTATGCTTTGAATGGCTTTGGTCAATGTGAAATAGTAGCTTATGCCCAAAACACAGTCTTTTACTAAAAGACATGCAGCCATCTTGCTCTTTCATAGGTTCATAGGTTCATAGGTTCATAGGTTGGTACTAGGCTATCGGCCCTAGGGCCTATACAAGCCTAGCCATAACAATTCCCTGGCTATTTCTTCCCACAGTATTTACTTCCCTGGACCCCTGTCTAGCAGGACGACTGATGTGATCCCCGGGATGAATTTCCTTTCTCCCATCCAATCGTCAAGGTTCCTCTTGAAGAGGACCAAAGAGGCACTCTGCCTGACATGTATGGGCAATCTATTCCAGAGTCTGGGGAGTGTCTGGGTCAGGAACCTATCCCTCCAGCATGTTTTGTTTATTGTGATGACAAGGTTTAGATCCCTGGAGCATGTGGCTCTGAGGGATTGGGATTTCTTTAAGTGTAGCATGTCCAACAGCTCTGGGTTTGACATGGCCTTGTATGTCAAGCAAAGATCGCCTCTGAGTAGACAATATGCAACAGAGTATTGCTGGAGTTTTTTAAGGGGGTCAGCGTAGGGCATCTGCTTTAGGCCTATGATTCTTTTAGTGAGGTATTTCTGTGGCCTTTCCAGTTGTTGCAGATGTCTTGAGAGGTACATACCAAACGGGGCATTGTACTCTATAATGGGTCTAATGAGGGATGAGTACAGTGGGAGAATGACCTCCTTTTTTTCTGGATGAAAAGCCCTTAGTGATGAGGAGTGCCACATAGAAGAATTTCCTGACTGTTGTGGCGATGTGGTTATCGAAGGTGAGACCACTGTCCACCTGTGTCCCTAAGTCTCTTATCAAACTTTCAGTGTTTAGTGTACTGCCACCTATATGGTAATTCACGGATACATGTTTTTTCCCAAAGGAGATAACTATACATTTCTTGGCATTGAGCTTGAGCCCATGGCTCTGGCACCAAGCATCTGTTTCTGTAAGGCCCTTTTGTAGAGTATCCACATCATTTGGGGATTCAATAATGGCTCCCAGTTTGCAGTCATCTGCAAACTTTGTTATCCAGAGTCCCTTAGTGTTGGCCTGTATTTCAGAGAAGTAGATGCCAAACAAGAGCGGTCCCAGGCTGAACCCTGAGGTAGCAGCAACACACCAAACACCCGATACTTTTCTTCACTTTATTATGTAAGATCTGGTACCTCGGCAGTTCGCCTTCAAGGATCACAATTAATGACTGCACACTGTCAGCTTTTATAGTGAATATTCAAACAATCAATTAAACAATTTTCCAATTAATACACAAAAACTTGTTTAAAGTGACCTTGTGAATAATAACAAATTTCACATTTTAAACTATATATTTAAATTCATTTATAAAAAAATTAAATACAATATTATTATAAATCATTTATAAATTATTTATGAAGTGTTTTTTATAAAATATTTTTTATTTTTTATGAGATATTTTATTTCCAAACTCCATCAAATGCCCAGTTCTAAATTTAAGCCAAAAGGCTTTAAAGTATTAAACTTCAAAATCATCCTTGTCTCTAGCTCTAAAAGTTTATTGGTGATGTTATCACCACTATAAATAAATGGTCTCCCTAAAATTCCATATTTTAAACTGTCAATCTTTCCCTCATGAATTTCAATTTTTTTGGACTCCCAGTTAAAAGTTCATTTAAACAAAGTTAGTGCCCACATTGGTAATACTCAAGATTTGATTGATGTCATTTCAAGGATTAGTTGGAATTCCGATTATTATTGGGTGACTATTGACGTCAAATCTCTGTATACAAATATAGACAAAAGGTGGGGACTAGAGGCTATTAATAATACATTAGGTGAGGGACCTAGGACTAATTTTTTAATTTCATTATTAGAGTATTGTTTAACCCATAATTATTTCATGCTTAATAATGAATATTTTTTACAAATCAAGGAAACAGCAATGGGGGCAGCCTTTGCCCCCACGTATGCTGTTGTATACATGGATTTTTTTGAAAAGAGATTTTTATATCCCACTGAATTTTTCAAGCATAAGGTAGTTTTATACAAGCGCTTTATTGATGATTTAATTTTCATTTGTAGGGGGGATATGCATGAATTTTGTGATTTTTTTGAAATTCTGAATAATAATGAACATAATCTTTCTTTTTCTTATGAAATAAGTAGAAATGAAATTAATTATTTGGATTTAACTCTGTTCATAAGAAATAATGTCATTGAATTCAGACCATTCAGAAAGAGCACGTCGGTTAACATGTTTTTGCATGCTTCCAGCATGCACCCCCCCCCCATTTGTTAAAAGCCCTACCTTTTGGGGAATTTAAAAGAATCCATTCCCATACAAGCATGAAGAATGAGGTGGGTTATGAATTAAATTAAGTTTTTTTGAGATTAGTGGAAAGAGGGTATGATAAAAAACAGTTATTAGATGCCATGGACAAAGTTATGAATAAGAAGAAGGATAGACATTTCATAAATTTTGAATGTGACATCTCTGATCCTTTAAAAAAGGAAAGAAATGTGGAGGATTTATTCTTTGTGACCAAGTACACAACCTTCTCTGAAAAATTTGTTACTTTAGTTAGAAGATTTTGGTACTTGGTGTGTGAGGATGAAGGTATAGGTGAACTGTTTCCATACCACATTACATTTTCTTTTAAAAAAGGAAAAAACTTAAAGGATATATTAAACAATAACTGTTGCAACAAAATAGCCCCCCAGGTTGCTAATGTAGGAACATTTAGATGTAATTCTTGTAGTCTTTGTGATAGGATTATTAATATTAGTTCTATTAATGACATCAACCACACCCCTAGACATTATTTCAATTGTAAATCCATTGGGGTAGTATATGCCTTGACTTGTAGTTGTCACAATACCTGGTATATTGGTCAAACCAAGAGAATGGTTAGAGTTAGGATTCTGGAACACTTGAGAGATGTTCGAAATCTGAATTTACTTAGCCCTGTAGCCAAGCATTTTTTGGAAATTCATGAGGGAAAGATAGACAGTTTAAAATATGGAATTTTAGGGAGACCATTTATTTATAGTGGTGATAACATCACCAATAAACTTTTAGAGCTAGAGACAAGGATGATTTTGAAGTTTAATACTTTAAAGCCTTTTGGCTTAAATTTAGAACTGGGCATTTGATGGAGTTTGGAAATAAAATATCTCATAAAAAATAAAAAATATTTTATAAAAAACACTTCATAAATAATTTATAAATGATTTATAATAATATTGTATTTAATTTTTTTTATAAATGAATTTAAATATATAGTTTAAAATGTGAAATTTGTTATTATTCACAAGGTCACTTTAAACAAGTTTTTGTGTATTAATTGGAAAATTGTTTAATTGATTGTTTGAATATTCACTATAAAAGCTGACAGTGTGCAGTCATTAATTGTGATCCTTGAAGGTGAACTGCCGAGGTACCAGATCTTACATAATAAAGTGAAGAAAAGTATCGGCTGTTTGGTGTGTTGCTGCTATCATTCTTACTGTTGCTGTGTTTTGTCAACTGAACCCTGAGGTACTCCACTTGTCACTTGTCTGGAGCTGGATTTGGAGTCGGCTACTTTTACAGTGTGGGTTCTATCAGTAAGCCAGTTAGCAACCCATTGGGTGATGTAGGGATTAATGCCCAGCTTAGTAAGTTTATCTATGATTCCAGACTGGGGATGGTGTCAAAGGCCTTGGCAACATCTAGATAGGCTGTATGGACCACCTTACTCTTGTCCATGGCTCTGGAGACTGATTCGAAGAAGTCAATCAAGTTCAGGAGACAAGATCGGCCCTTCACAAACCTATCTGGGTGGGGTCCAGTGTTTGAAGGTTGCCAATGTCGTTGTTTTTAAGTTCCATGATAATACACTCCATGGCCTTGCAGATAAGGCTTGTCAGACTGATGGGACGGTAGTTTCAGGGATCCAAGGTGGATCCCCCCCTTGTGGAGTGGGATAACTGTAGCTGTGCACCACTCAGTGGGCATGAAACCTGAGGTGAGGTTATGATTAAACATCCTTTTATATTCCTATCTATATAAAGTCCTTCTATATAGGTAAAACTGAGAGAAAACTCAAAAGAAGGATTTATGAACATTATTATGAAATTTCTTCCAAAAAAGACACTAACGCACTTTATAAGCATTCCACCCTATGTACAGAAGCTAAATTCACTTTTTTGGTTTTAGAACAAGTAAAATGGGATGGTAGGGGTGGACCATGGGAGGAGAGAATTGAGTTTAGAGAATTGTGGTGGCAACTCACTTTAGATGCGGGTAATGAACCAGGTTTAAATGAGTATATATCTATTTTACCCATACTAAAGTTGAGATCTGCCAAATTATAATAGACCACCCACCCACCCCTGGTAAATGATGGAGGGTAAACAAAATAGTTCATAAATATATTTGTTTTTATGTTTTTATATTTTTTAAAAAAACATTTTTTTTTTAAAAAAACATTTTTTTTTTAAAAAAACATCCTTTTAACAAATAAGAGTCTTCCTTTCTGACACTTAAACAACAATATATATTTTTTAAGAAACAACATTCACTTCATAAGTTAAAATAAACAGTACATAATTTATCTACATTTTTACATTCCTATTTTTTAAAAGATTTCTTAAGAATATTTATTTATATAAAATATAGGTTTATAAAATAATTTAATAGGTAGCACTATATATTTTGGAATTCAAGAGAAAGTTAAATTAATTGATTAAAGTTAGGTTTTACGTATTTATTTATGCCAAAGAGACAGATTTTGTTCAATAAATAACATTAGGGAATTTGCGATAAGAGACTACCATTAAGAGGCATGGTTTAAGGAAATGAATGGTAATCAATTATTCATGATTCTGGTGTAAAGTAAGAAGCACATTGGTTATTTTAAATTAATTGGGAATAAAGTGATTGGTTTTAGACAGAACAATTAAGTTATGTTTGATATATATACATGTCTGTTCTTGAAAATGTGTATCTGATGAAGTCATTTCGAATAGTGAGACAAAAACGTACTGTGTAAAGTGGAGACGTTTATGTGTTTTATCTTGGATTAAACAGTTTTCATTCCATTGGTTTCCAGTCCTTTGATTCTGTTTATATGATTAAACATGACACTTAGGTGAGGTGCCAGTTCATATTGTAGTTCATGTAGTACACAGCCCGGGATGTCCTCTGGTCCCATGGATGCTGTATTCTTAGCTTTGGAGAGTGTGTTTTTTACCTGTGTGGCTATTATTTCTGGAATTTGGCAATCTTTAAACTTATTTTGCCCTTTTATTGTACTTGTTATGCCCATTTAACCTCTTATCATGCTCACTGTACTTATCTTGTGCCTGTTTTACTTTAAACATGCTTGTTATGCAAACCAGAGGTAGTTCTGAGCCCCATATGAATAGTTTTGATAGTTTTATCAAATATTGTGGTTTTGAACTTTTCATTTTATTAATAATGCGTTTTGTGCCTTACAAATGCTCTGTTTCATTTTCTTTGCAAAATAAATCATTTGTGCAAGTTTTGGTTACCTTAAGTTTGTTTCTGGCCCTTTTTGGTCATTTCAGCACAGCTACCACCCAACCTGCTCAGTGTACCTTCACCGTCAACTCTGCACTTCTTGGCTTAAAGAAGTTGCACTCTCAATCACAGTTCTGACACCATGTCGCTCATCCATTCAGGATGAAACAGATGAGCAGTTGTGGGTTCGGTTGAAGCAGCTTTATTCCACACAAACACATTAGAAATCAGACTTAGTAACTTAACCTTAAATAAACTTATAAAGACACTGACTACTACACTCATACATGTTAACATTCTGGCAGTTCTCTCAAAATGGCACTGCTGCCTGCACATACTGACTATTAATATGCATGTGCCTACATCTGGAAATGCTTCATAAAGTTACACACATGCTCTGTTCTACACCTACACTGTCTCAAACCTTATAAATAGGTCAATCCAGAAATCTCATTTTCTCTCTCACTGAAAAAAGTCACACATTATCCCCCTTCACAAAGGAGGAAAGTCAACAGACATTACTAACTTTAGACCTATAGCAATCTTATCGTCCTCTACAAAATGCTTGAAAAATGCATTCAAAAACAATTGTTAAACTATCTCCTGTAGGAATAACACCTATCCTTTACACAATATTGCTTCTATCTGTCCCATAGTAGTAACACTGCACTTCTAACCTATATAAATATTGTTAGTAAAGCTACAGATAATGGCAGATTAGTCTCCTCCTTATATTTTAACCTATATAGATATTGTTAATAAAGCTACAGATAATGGCAGACTAGTCTCTTCCTCATTTCTTAACCTATATAGATACTGTTAATAAAGCTACAGATAATGGCAGACTAGTCTCTTCCTTATTTCTAACCTATATAGATACTGTTAATAAAGCTAGAGATAATGCCAGACTAGTCTCTTCCTTATTTTGTAACCTATATAGATACTGTTAATAAAGCTAGAGACAAAGGCAGACTAGTCTCTTCCTTATTTCTTAACCTAAATAGATACTGGTAATAAAACTAGAGATAATGGTAGACAAGTCTCTTCCTTATTTCTTAACCTATATAGATACTGTTAATAAAGCTACAGATAATGGCAGACTAGTCTCTTCCTTATTTCTAACCTATACAGATACTGTTAATAAAGCTAGAGATAATGCCAGACAAGTCTCTTCCTTATTTCTTAACCAATATAGATACTGTTAATAAAGCTAGAGATAATGGAAGACTAGTCTCGTCCTTATTTCTAACCTATACAGATACTGTTAATAAAGCTAGAGATAATGCCAGACAAGTCTCTTCCTTATTTCTTAACCTATATAGATACTGTTAATAAAGCTAGAGATAATGGCAGACTAGTCTCTTCCTTATTTCTTAACCAATATAGATACTGTTAATAAAGCTAGAGACAAAGGCATACTAGTCTCTTTCTTATTTCTAACCTATATAGATACTGTTAATAAAGCTAGAGATAATGGCAGACTAGTCTCTTCCTTATTTCTAACCTATACAGATACTGTTAATAAAGCTAGAGATAATGCCAGACAAGTCTCTTCCTTATTTCTTAACCAATATAGATACTGTTAATAAAGCTAGAGATAATGGCAGACTAGTCTCTTCCTTATTTCTTAACCTATATAGATACTGTTAATAAAGCTAGAGATAATGGCAGACTAGTCTCTTCCTTATTTCTTAACCTATATAGATACTGTTAATAAAGCTAGAGATAATGGCAGACTAGTCTCTTCCTTATTTCTTAACCTATATAGATACTGTTAATAAAGCTAGAGATAATGGCAGACTAGTCTCTTCCTTATTTCTTAACCTATATAGATACTGTTAATAAAGCTAGAGATAATGGCAGACTAGTCTCTTCCTTATTTCTTAACCTATATAGATACTGTTAATAAAGCTAGAGATAATGGCAGACTAGTCTCTTCCTTATTTCTTAACCTATATAGATACTGTTAATAAAGCTAGAGATAATGGCAGACTAGTCTCTTCCTTATTTCTAACCTATATAGATACTGTTAATAAAGCTAGAGATAATGGCAGACTAGTCTCTTCCTTATTTCTTAACCTATATAGATACTGTTAATAAAGCTAGAGATAATGGCAGACTAGTCTCTTCCTTATTTCTAACCTATATAGATACTGTTAATAAAGCTAGAGATAATGGCAGACTAGTCTCTTCCTTATTTCTAACCTATATAGATACTGTTAATAAAGCTAGAGATAATGGCAGACTAGTCTCTTCCTTATTTCTAACCTATATAGATACTGTTAATAAAGCTAGAGATAATGGCAGACTAGTCTCTTCCTTATTTCTAACCTATATAGATACTGTTAATAAAGCTAGAGATAATGGCAGACTAGTCTCTTCCTTATTTCTAACCTATATAGATACTGTTAATAAAGCTAGAGATAATGGCAGACTAGTCTCTTCCTTATTTCTAACCTATATAGATACTGTTAATAAAGCTAGAGATAATGGCAGACTAGTCTCTCCTTATTTCTTAACCTATATAGATACTGTTAATAAAGCTAGAGATAATGGCAGACTAGTCTCTTCCTTATTTCTAACCTATATAGATACTGTTAATAAAGCTAGAGATAATGGCAGACTAGTCTCTTCCTTATTTCTTAACCTATATAGATACTGTTAATAAAGCTAGAGATAATGGCAGACTAGTCTCTTCCTTATTTCTTAACCTATATAGATACTGTTAATAAAGCTAGAGATAATGGCAGACTAGTCTCTTCCTTATTTCTAACCTATATAGATACTGTTAATAAAGCTAGAGATAATGGCAGACTAGTCTCTTCCTTATTTCTTAACCTATATAGATACTGTTAATAAAGCTAGAGATAATGGCAGACTAGTCTCTTCCTTATTTCTTAACCTATATAGATACTGTTAATAAAGCTAGAGATAATGGCAGACTAGTCTCTTCCTTATTTCTAACCTATATAGATACTGTTAATAAAGCTAGAGATAATGGCAGACTAGTCTCTTCCTTATTTCTTAACCTATATAGATACTGTTAATAAAGCTAGAGATAATGGCAGACTAGTCTCTTCCTTATTTCTTAACCTATATAGATACTGTTAATAAAGCTAGAGATAATGGCAGACTAGTCTCTTCCTTATTTCTAACCTATATAGATACTGTTAATAAAGCTAGAGATAATGGCAGACTAGTCTCTTCCTTATTTCTTAACCTATATAGATACTGTTAATAAAGCTAGAGATAATGGCAGACTAGTCTCTTCCTTATTTCTTAACCTATATAGATACTGTTAATAAAGCTAGAGATAATGGCAGACTAGTCTCTTCCTTATTTCTTAACCTATATAGATACTGTTAATAAAGCTAGAGATAATGGCAGACTAGTCTCTTCCTTATTTCTTAACCTATATAGATACTGTTAATAAAGCTAGAGATAATGGCAGACTAGTCTCTTCCTTATTTCTTAACCTATATAGATACTGTTAATAAAGCTAGAGATAATGACAGACTAGTCTCTTCCTTATTTCTTAACCTATATAGATACTGTTAATAAAGCTAGAGATAATGGCAGACTAGTCTCTTCCTTATTTCTTAACCTATATAGATACTGTTAATAAAGCTAGAGATAATGGCAGACTAGTCTCTTCCTTATTTCTTAACCTATATAGATACTGTTAATAAAGCTAGAGATAATGGCAGACTAGTCTCTTCCTTATTTCTTAACCTATATAGATACTGTTAATAAAGCTAGAGATAATGGCAGACTAGTCTCTTCCTTATTTCTTAACCTATATAGATACTGTTAATAAAGCTAGAGATAATGGCAGACTAGTCTCTTCCTTATTTCTTAACCTATATAGATACTGTTAATAAAGCTAGAGATAATGACAGACTAGTCTCTTCCTTATTTCTTAACCTATATAGATACTGTTAATAAAGCTAGAGATAATGGCAGACTAGTCTCTTCCTTATTTCTTAACCTATATAGATACTGTTAATAAAGCTAGAGATAATGGCAGACTAGTCTCTTCCTTATTTCTTAACCTATATAGATACTGTTAATAAAGCTAGAGATAATGGCAGACTAGTCTCTTCCTTATTTCTTAACCTATATAGATACTGTTAATAAAGCTAGAGATAATGGCAGACTAGTCTCTTCCTTATTTCTTAACCTATATAGATACTGTTAATAAAGCTAGAGATAATGGCAGACTAGTCTCTTCCTTATTTCTTAACCTATATAGATACTGTTAATAAAGCTAGAGATAATGGCAGACTAGTCTCTTCCTTATTTCTTAACCTATATAGATACTGTTAATAAAGCTAGAGATAATGGCAGACTAGTCTCTTCCTTATTTCTTAACCTATATAGATACTGTTAATAAAGCTAGAGATAATGGCAGACTAGTCTCTTCCTTATTTCTAACCTATATAGATACTGTTAATAAAGCTAGAGATAATGGCAGACTAGTCTCTTCCTTATTTCTTAACCTATATAGATACTGTTAATAAAGCTAGAGATAATGGCAGACTAGTCTCTTCCTTATTTCTTAACCTATATAGATACTGTTAATAAAGCTAGAGATAATGGCAGACTAGTCTCTTCCTTATTTCTTAACCTATATAGATACTGTTAATAAAGCTAGAGATAATGGCAGACTAGTCTCTTCCTTATTTCTTAACCTATATAGATACTGTTAATAAAGCTAGAGATAATGGCAGACTAGTCTCTTCCTTATTTCTAACCTATATAGATACTGTTAATAAAGCTAGAGATAATGGCAGACTAGTCTCTTCCTTATTTCTTAACCTATATAGATACTGTTAATAAAGCTAGAGATAATGGCAGACTAGTCTCTTCCTTATTTCTTAACATATAGATACTGTTAATAAAGCTAGAGATAATGAACTTTTTTTAAAATAAT